>NC_032011.1:24962965-25221327 GCF_001865875.1 Lupinus angustifolius | reverse complement strand
TATATATATATATATATTCATCAATCATCATGCCTCCCTGCTATGAAAACGTTATCCCACGACCCTCGCAACAAGGGATAACCAAAACAGGCTTTGTCAACATAGAATAATGGCAATATATATGATAAAGAAATGCAAATGATTTACAAATTCAGTGCAAAAAAACATACTTGGTATATGACTGATTGAAAAATATATTTAAATTAAAATTTAATTATTTTTTAATTAATCATAATTGATAATACATGTATTGACATAAACTGTGAGATAACAGATCGTACATAGAGACAATACTAATGGTAGTCCGGGTGAAGATAGTAATTTGGTGGTAAGGAGGTAAGGTGAGTGTATTTAGAGTGGCAATGATCATGGAGGTGATAATGGTGGTAGAGCATTGGTGTTGAAGAAATAATAATTGATAAATACAATCATATATTATAGTGTGTGAATATTTTTTTATGTCCTATAAATAAAACTTAAAACTACACTTTTTTTTTAGTATCATGATATTTCTCAAACAAAAATTTAATTATTTCGAGAATTAAAAAGTAAATAGGGTTCTACAACCTATTTTAAATTTCAGAAAACAAATAATGAGAAGTTTGTTTTTCCTCACCAAAAATCCCTACCCAATTGCTTTTGGGCCCATAATCTATTTTCAGCAACCACAAAGTCCAATTGCTTCTGGTCATTTTTTATATTTGGTGTTTTCTTTGTCGCTTTTTTCCCATGAAGGAAAAAACAATTTACATAAGACTCACACAATTTTTTTCTTTTCTTTGTTAAAGTAAGTGAAGATGCTAAACTCTCCTCACATTCTTTTTTCTTATATTCTTTCTATTCAAATTCACTTCAACCAAGTGAAGAATAAGCTCTTTTTTATCTTGAACATTTTGCACACGAAAAATTTGAATTCTTGATTTTTTTTATTAAATTTAGAAACTATCACACATGGAACTAAATTTGTTTTATATTTTAGTATAGAATTTTCGATTAATATTTATTATAGGTTAATAACTTTAATTTATTGATATATTAGAAATTGAAATATATATATATATATATATATATGACTACCCTCCTCTTAGTGAGTGTCGTTCAAATTAATTGAATTTTTTAAGTGTTTAATTTTTTACATGTGATAATAAATGATTAAAAAATTTTGTTTAAATTAAAATTTTAATAATTAATTAATTTTTTAATTCTCTAAAAAATGGTGAGAAAAATGTGTTGTAATGATAGAAAGTAAGAAAAAGAGTTAATGGAGGGTTTTGTTTAATGAAGAAGGATAAGGTTTTTACAATTGATTCCACTACTTTTGTTTTTAGGTCATTCTACTTTTCAAAATTTCGCGCTTCGCTTTCAGATCGGTAAGTTATTCCCTTCTTCACTTTTTCCATTTTTCATCTCTCTTTTGTTTTTGCTTCCTAACATTCTTGGAACTTCTTATGTCAAATTCTCATATACTTTCTGTGTGTTTCAGTTAAGATAAATATTCCACAATTTCTAAGGTTTACAAATTATCTACTTTTTGAATTATAATGCATAGCCTTTTAGAATTTTATTTTATTTTGATTTTATCCACACATTAGAAGCAGCAATTATTGCTGAATTTTATTTGCGTTAAGCATCTTTTGAAGCAATTTAGAAAATCTATTATTTGTTTTATATTGCATCATACCAGTGGTGTTGTTTATAACTATTATTAGCCCTAATTTACTACTTTGCTGATTTTCAGATTCCACTGCACTTCCAAAATAATTGGTTGTGCAGTCCTTGTTTTAAGACACCATCTTTCAGATTCTGCAAGTTTATGTGTTCTACTATGGCCACTAATTCTTTTGCAATCTCCAATGGAAATGGCAATGTGAATGCGAATGCGAATGACAATGGCAATGTCAACCCACCATCTAATCTGATGAGGACATACCAAGTGGTAGTGGCTGCAACCCGAGATATGGGTATCGGTAAAGATGGAATATTACCTTGGAGATTACCTTCCGATCTTAAATATTTTAAAGAGATTACTACAACAACAGCTGATCCCAGGAAGAAGAATGCCGTTGTAATGGGTAGAAAGACATGGGAGAGTATCCCTCTTGCTTTCAAGCCTCTTCCCGGTCGCCTCAATGTTGTCCTGACTCGCTCAGGTAGCTTTGATATTGCGACCGCAGAGAATGTTGTTATATGTGCAAGTATGTCTTCTGCATTGGAACTGTTAGCTGCATCTCCTTATTCTCTGTCAATTGAGAAAGTATTTGTTATAGGAGGTGGTCAGATATTTAGGTATTTATCCTTTTCTTTTAAATCTGCTTCTTCGGTTTCATATTAAGCTTTTTATTTATTAAAACTGGTAATTTTTATATACAGAGAGGCTCTTAATGGACCTGGATGTGAAGCTATCCACATCACGGAGATCCAGACAAGCATTGAATGTGATACTTTTATGCCTCCAATTGATTTCACCATATTTTGGCCATGGTACTCATCTTTTCCGAGGGTTGAAAACAACATCCGTTATTCTTTCACCACTTATGTTCGTGTAAAGAGCTCTGCAGCAGAGTCCCTGGGTCACAGCGGTAGTCAAGATTTTGTTAATAAATCGGAGTCCACAAAACTTGAGGTCCAAAACTTTTCCTTTCTTCCTAAAATGATTTTGGAGAGACATGAGGAGTACATGTATCTTAGACTGGTTCAAGAAATCATTTCTCAAGGTGCAACTAAGGATGATAGGACAAGGACTGGTACCTTGTCACTATTTGGTCAACAGGTAACATTTTATTGGTAATGTACATTCAGCATTTCTGTAATGTATGGTCTAACTTCATATCTATATTTCCTCAGATGAGGTTCAACCTGCGCAAAAGCTTCCCTCTTCTAACGACAAAGGTCCGCAATACATATTATTGTTTTAAGATATGTGTTTTATCTACAGTGCAAAGTCAGGACATTCTAGTGATTCTTATTTTTTTCTTGTGGTTTATTCATTTGTACTATGTATTAAGAGGGAAGACAAAGATCTATTATTATGTTTTTATAGAGATGTTGACATGATTTTCTTCATTTAATTCCTAGAGAGTATTTTGGAGAGGGGTTGTTGAAGAGCTTCTTTGGTTTATCAGTGGCTCAACAAATGCCAAGGTAATGATATATTTTGCCATTTTTTACATACATGCGTGTATTCTAAAAACGTGGTATATGTTTCACATGCTCAAGGAGAGTTTGTTGAATTTTGTCTTAGTGCTGTAATGAATAGTAAATAGTTAAAAGTCAGGTTTGAGCCAATCTGAAATCATGAGCTGATGGCTCGTATCTGTCATTGTTTTAAGAATTTTTAGTCTGGTATCTTTCTTTCCACACAAGTTGGATTGGATTATCCTGATGGTTGTCTAATTCTTGCAGTCTGACTTTATGTTGTACACCGAAAAATGTTAATATCTTTGTGATGCTGTAGAATATTAATTGCTTTGATGATAACAGGGTTTGCACTTGCTTGTTTGCCATGTTCCATTGTTTCTTTATTAATGTCATAAAAATAAAAGGTGCTGTAGTAAATTCCAATCACAATACTTCATTTGTTTGAGGTTTTTATTTTTTATGTTCTCAAAGAATCTTTGTTACTATATGATTGTTGTGAACTTTATTATGAAAACATGTTATGTTGACAGGTGCTGCAGGAAAAAGGCATTCATATATGGGATGGAAATGCCTCCAAAGAATACCTTGATAGGTGAGCGTGACCATAAATTGTTACAAAGTACAAATTGTAAACTTTTTCTTCTTGCACTTACTAACTAGCTTACATTTGACATTACAGTATTGGTTTGACAGACAGGGAAGAAGGTGACCTGGGACCTATTTATGGGTTTCAGTGGAGACATTATGGGGCTAGGTAGGTAGATTATTTCCTTTTCTCAGTAGGTCAATAGTCTCGTTTATGTGGGATTGCTTGACCCTTAATTCCCTGTCTCACATTTTGTAGGTATACCAACATGCATGGTGACTATTCTGGCCAAGGAATTGATCAGCTTTTAGGTGTTATCAACAAGATAAAGCATAATCCTGATGATCGGCGGATCATTCTTAATGCATGGAATCCAACCGATCTTAAATCAATGGCTCTTCCACCCTGCCACATGTTTGCACAGGTCTGGCAGCTTTACTCGGGTTTCTTTTTGAAAAAAAGTCTCCCTCTCCTTTTTTATGCTTACTCTATTATTTTTTTGCAGTTCTATGTAGCAAATGGGGAATTATCGTGTCAAATGTACCAGAGATCTGCTGACATGGGCCTGGGCGTGCCATTTAATATTGCATCTTATGCCCTCCTGACATGCATGATTGCTCATGTTTGTGGTAAGGAAATAATGGAAGCATTTGCTAGACTTAAATATGTAGCCATATGTCCACATCATAGAAAAACATCGCTACAAAAATACAGCTGAAAAAGTGACTTAAAAATAGACTAACCAACTCTATTTTATTCTTGTCAGATCTTGTGCCAGGTGATTTTATCCATGATCTTGGAGATGCACATGTTTACCGCACACATGTGAGGCCTTTGCAAGAGCAGCTCCAGAGGCTGCCAAAACCTTTCCCAGTATGTGAAATGTTTAAGGAAATTGTTTTTTTTAATATAGTTGGCTGCAAAAATAAAATTATTCCCTCACTTTCAGAATAACTGTCCACTTAGAGAATAAAAATTTGTTTCAAAATAATTGTCTACTCAAGAGAGTATTAAATGCTTATTTTTCAATAATGGCCTTATGGAGAGAGTAAATGATGAGAGATAGGAATAAAGTTTAAAGGGTAAACTAAGAAACCAGATATAGTTTGTCTGGATTTTAACAAAATTAATTGCATTTCTGAATATATGTGTTTCTTCTCTTCCTGGACAGTTATTTTGAAACGGAGGGAGTACCCTTTAGCATGACTCCTAAATTTTTCTCTTGTTGATTATCTTAACGATAATGCAGATTTTGAAGATAAATCCAAAGAAAGATATAGATTCTTTTGTGGCTTCTGATTTCAAGCTCATAGGCTATGATCCTCACCCGAAGATTGAGATGGAAATGGCTGTTTAAAATCTAGGAGATTCTCAGTCCCTTCTTCAGATTGTTTCTGATTTTGGAAACAAGGCAAGTGTGCAATTTAGTTTTTCATAGAGAAAACTCTGATGGATATTATTCTACTATTGTTGTTTATGTAAAGATCTATAGAATGCGGTTTAGTGCTTTAATATTGTCTCTGAGTTTATTATCAACTTTTCACCTTAGGGTTTGTTTGGGAGTTGAATTTTAGAGGGGAAGGAAGGGAAAGGGAAGGCTTGGGAGCCATGAAATACACTTATGAGATGACTCTCAAGCCTTCCCTTTCCTTTCCTTCCCCTCCAAAATCTAACTCCCAAACAAGCCCTTAGGAGCTGTTTAAAATATAATATAAATTTGAACTGATTTGAGATAATTACCAGTTTGTATAAAATTTAGTCTTCAACTAGCTTAGTATCAAGTGTTATTATTATTATTCAAAACAACTTTGTTTTAGATTTAAGATACATTATTAATGTTTTTGCTTTTAAGATAATTTCCATGAGAATGCTTAGGATACACATGGAGCATATTGTTAATAGATACCTAGGCATTTGATTTTCTGATTTCCTTATTTGATTATCCATATATGCTGTTCTTGGATGCTCAAAGCTTGGTATGCTCATTGTTTCAGGCACTACTACTACTACTACTGTAAGAGGATTATGTTAACTATATGCACACATGAAGAACAACTCATTGGGCATAGACTTTAAGCTTTGTATGTATATCTTGCTAGTGAGAATCCCTTAGATCCACTCTAAGGTGATTTAGGTTAATTGCATTCTCTTTTCTCTCGAATGTGGACATTTTGCTATACTTGGAGTAGGGTACTCTTGTGTTGTATGTTTCGTTGTGATTCTCCTCATGTTAATGACTACTAGAAGTTGGGTTGTTTATCATTCGATAATGATATATTCTGTTACCAAATCTAAAACTGTTGTTTATCATTCGATAATGATATATTCTGCTACCAAATCTAAAACTATGTATAAGAATTGGCCCCCATTTGAATGTGAGATGAAAAGAGTACATTAAAACCAAAAGTATCAACTATGTAGAGACTAAACTTAATAAGAATGGAAAACTTAAGTCAAAGTTACTAAAATTTATAGGGACAAAGAACATTTAAACAATTCATTTAAATTACAAAAACATAATCACATCGAATTGAAGAGAATGAAAACTAAAAAAATGTTAAGCCAAGGTCTTATATTGATTACGAATTCTCAAATGGTTCATTATATTTTGAGGGAACAGAAGTTAAAGACTTTTGTATAGGTAATTAAATCTTTCTGAGTTCAACTATGCCTCTTACACAAAACCAAGGTATGATCTTCCAATTCTTAACAAGCTCGAGCTCTTTTGACACAAACCCATGTTTTGTAGCAACATCTTTGCCATCCCCTAATGTTTATAACTATGGACAAGAGTTTGAAACAATGGAGGAGTCAACCATGAACAGCATGATGCCTATAGGATTAGTGGTACTAACACCATATTAATATCATTTTTTTAATAACCAAGCCAAGCATTATACGAACGAGAGCACATTTTCTTCTGTCACATAATGAGTGTCACTCCATGTACCATAAACTATGAATGGTTAGAAAAATACTTAAAAATTAAATTTTAACTTAAATACGTTTTTTCCAATCAATCACAAAGTTATGATACATAAAATAACACTAGTAGTTAGACAACAAATATGCACCCTATAGGAATCAACTTAAACTCTTCAAGTATGCAAAATCCCTTTATCATTAGATTGGGCTAGGAAAGCCCATTTACACAAAATAAACAAGAGGCCTATAGAAAACGACGTAGTTTCTTACTCATTTAGTCTTGCTATCAAAAACCCTAAATAGGTTAGTAGTGTCTTCCTTCTTCTGCTACAAGCGCCTATTGAATTCAGATCTCCAATTCTTCCATTCGATCCAAAATCATGGTAACTCTTTCTCTTCAAACCCTAACTCACCCAAAAAAAATTCAATTTTTACTTCAATTCCCAAATTATTAAACTTATATTCTAATTTCCCCAATTTTATATTTGCAGGCTCCAAAGAAAGATAAGGCTCCTCCACCTTCATCCAAGCCTGCCAAATCTGGTGGTGGCAAGCAGAAGAAGAAGGTTCAATTTTCCTCTTCAATTTGTCTCTTTTTACTTTAATCCAAGTACATAGTAAATTTGTGAATTGGCAACCCTAGGGTTTAGTTCTATGATAATCTAAGTTATATGAGAAAAGGGTATGTGATATTAATGTCAAAATTTGTAATTGAACAGAAGTGGAGCAAGGGAAAGCAAAAGGAAAAGGTGAATAACCAAGTGCTGTTTGATCAGGCTACTTATGACAAACTCCTCTCTGAAGCACCCAAATACAAGCTCATCACACCTTCCATTCTCTCTGATCGTTTGAGGGTATCTATCTTTTCAATTTACAAATATATTATTCATATTTTTGTTGCTGCTATTTTGATGCATGTTCTTTTATTTTGTATATGTGTCTAATGAAATTGAGAATTATAATGTTTGTGTTGTGAGACAACATGGTACCTCTGTTAAAGTAGTTTGTCGCGGTTGTATTCTTGTATAAGATTTACTTTCATAGACTGATTTAGATAACCTATGGAGTTGAGAAGTTAGTTGGTATTCTGTTCTCTATTTCCCTTTTGGCCTTTCGGTTCTGAGATTCAATTTCAACAATGACATATTGTATACTTCATTGGTTGTGTGTTATTTGAGTCAAATTACAATCTCTGGACCTGGTATTTGTCAAGCTGCATTTTATGTATGAGTATCAATCGTCTCTTGATTTTGTTTGGGTCGGATTTATTGCAAACATGGAATTTTTGGTGCTGATATGCAGAGGTTCTGACATGCTTTATTAGTTTATGTTTTGCATTTTGTTTTTAATTGGACGTTATCGTCTTAAAAACTATTTATTTATCTTCTCATCTAATAATATTTCTCTGCTGCTGCCTGCCATTTGAGAATAATCCTAGAAAGGTCGTTGTATCAGTTGTATGTGATTTAATGATGAGTCGGAACCACCTACGTATCTTGCAATTGGTTTTTATTATGAATGATTGGTGATTCATGATTGTTATGTGGAAAACAAGATTCTCATAAATTTTCATGTGTTCTCCAGATTAATGGATCACTTGCAAGGAAGGCTATTAGAGATTTGATGGCTAGAGGTTCGATCAGGATGGTGTCTGCCCATTCTAGTCAGCAGATTTACACTAGGGCTACCAACACCTAAATCAAATACCACTGCTCACAGTTTATCTAGTATTGTGGCACTGGTGAAGTAGCTTCTTTTTTGAGTATTGCATTAGTTTTTTAATGTTGCTAAATCCATGGTTTATTTGAGATTATTATTGTATCCATGGTAACATATTTGACATATGGCTTCCATATAATTATCCTTTTGGTTATTTTGTTAACATGTTATTCTATTATTTTGTTTCCTTTAGTTGGAATCCTAATGTGGCAGAGACAGTGAGGACCTAGAAGTTTTACTTGAAAGCAAATAACTTTTTATTATATAGCAGAACCTGTTATTTTAACCCTTTTAAATTATTTAAGGGTGCATATATTTTCAGACTTGTTTTTATACCAACTATGATAAGCCATATTCAAGGATATGATAATAGAACTTTAAGTTTCACTCCAATGTTGTTGTCTTCAATATAGCAACCACTAAAATCACACATATTCAGGATTGAGCACTTTTGTCCAATAAAAAGTGTCTTCTCAATCATATCTTCTTCATTTACTTCAATATTGTTGCTTCAAACTTATTTTTCCATGAAGTGAAGCTATGAAGTGAGCCAGGTTCAAGAACCTTTCTAATAACAAAAGTTGTCTCCTTTTGAACTCACGAGTTAAATTCATTCATTACTCATTAGTAGATAGACAGATATGTTTCTCTCTTAGTTCAACAAAAACTATCCACGAGACAAGAAACTAACATATATTACTTATGAATTAATCATTAATATCTATGCTTATGTACCCTTAAAAATCAACTCTTATTAACATTAGATTAGAGGACCAAGTATTAGATGGGTTTCTACACATCACTCTTAAAATCATGTTTGGGTAAAGAAGGTTTTTTTAACCGTATTATGATTAAATTAATTTAAAATGATTAGATTATCTCAAACAACATAAACTGAATATATCAAATTTATCAATAAAAAAGGAGTAAAAGAAACAAATACATGAAAAATATTCAATGTCGGTTCTTCTTCATAGTTGTTCTCTATTTTTATTCCTTGATTCTTAGATGCCCACTAATAGTATTTGGTGCTGGATTTTGCCAATCAAAAAAGTTTGTACGAATTAAGATAAAAAGGAGAGAATGATGAGCATTTTGTAAAAATACTAAGGGTGATTTTGTAAAAATACTAAGGTAATGAATTCTCTATCTTCTTCTAAAGAAGGAAGTTTTTCTATAAAATTAATTCTATTTCCATATCCTTAAATAATCTTTTATTATGAATATTGAAGAATATGTTAGTCTAGTGAGTGAAAGACTTCATTGAGTCTATAAATAAGCCAAACAAATTAAAAGTTCGCTTATTGTGAACGACAGTTATTGGAAGAGGTAACTATATACTTTAGGGACGATATTTTCATGTACTAAATTGATTATACCAAACTACACTAAAAATTAAAAACTTAAGGCAATTATTTTTTTAACAAAAAGGGTTTATTCTATAAAAATAAGCAAACAAACTCGGTCATTTAGGGGAGTACATCTGCCACTTCGTAACGAGTTTTATGCTATATGTCATGACTTTGTGATCAATTGAAAAATATATATTTAAATTAAAATTTAATTTTTAAGTATTTTTGACTAATTACAAAGTCATGACACATAAAAAACAACAGATGTATGTGCTGACCAAAGAAAGATTAAAAAGTAGATAAAATCAAACAAAATTGAATTAACGTTTTGGAATTAAGACATGAGTCATTATTTTGAGGTGGTTTTGGAAAATCCAAAGTGGGCACCTAACTTTTCCCAAATCAAAAGTATAACATAGTCTAAATAATAATCTGAATGATAAAGACAAACATCACATAATAATTAAGTAGTGTCTGAGAAGAAAGAAAATGGAGACAGTGTACGAGGATGTAGAAGAATACAACTATAGAGAAGTGAAGCTTCCTTCATTGATTCCAATAGTTTCAGAACCAGAGTTAGAGAGAGAAACAGGAGAAAGAAGAAGAGGAAGAGATATAATTATAGCCATAGATCATGGTCCTAATTCTAAGCATGCTTTTGATTGGGCTCTTATCCACTTTTGCAAGCTTGCTGATACCATTCATCTTCTTCATGCTGTTTCTGGTTCCTTCCTCTATTTTATTACTTTACTCATACCAAATTACATTTTTTTTACTAGTCCCTCCTATTTTTCGACTTTAAGTCGTTCAAATAAGAAAATAGGGTCCCGAAAATTTTAGATGTGAGTTAAATTAGTTATTTTTAGCATATTTTATAAGAGATTAATTTGACCCATGTTTAAAAATTTTGGACCATTTTAGGTCTTTTCTTCTTTGAAGGGCTAGACGGGTAAAGTCGAAAATTATGTTGACTAAAATGGGTATTTACTCTTTTTATTGTGATTTTGAAGTTATGATCTTTCTGGAAATTTGTATTTTTTTATTGAATATGTTGCAGATGTGAAGAACCAACTTGTTTATGACCTATCACAGGGTCTGATGGAGAAGCTAGCAGTTGAGGCTTTTCAAATCACAATGGTCAGTTATTACCCTAAACCCTAACTTTGGGGGAGGGGATACCCTTAGTTATACAAAAATACACTTGTGAGGTTTTTGTTGATCACAGCCCAAAAGGATGATTTTCCGTTCAAAAGTGGTGCATGGCTTTCGTCAACGTTGAGTTTAGTTGCCAACGTTAAGCCCCGCAACGAGCGCAACCCTCGTGTTTAGTTGCCAATGTTGAGTTTGGAACCTCTCACTCAGCGAGAATTGAACAGGAAGTTTTACGATACTCGTTGAGCGAGCAGGAGTCGCTCAGTGGGATGGAAGATTTCGCTGAGCGAGACCAGCCTGACTCAGCTATAGCTTTTTGTAACTATTAAAGAGTATGGAATAAACAGTTTTATTTTCCTATTCTCTCTGTTTTGATTTCCTTATCATGTATGTAGTAGCAATTATCCCTTCCAACTTTTCTCAGTTGAAACACAAGGAATAACATTTCTTCTGAATCTAATCTTACGGTTAAACGATGTATGAAAAGTTGTCTTTTGAATATACAATGGAAATTCTCATCTATTACCTAATCTTATGTGATTTTGATGATATAAACAGGTGCAAACAGTGGCTAGGATCGTGGAAGGTGACGCCGGAAAAGTAATTTGCAAGGAAGCAGAGAGAATCAAACCTGCAGCTGTTATTATGGGGACCAGAGGCAGAAGCTTGATTCAGAGGTTTTTCCCTCAATTCTCTCCCAACACCTATGCCTCTGTTCTACCATTTTATATAAGGCTTAGATGAAAACAACTTGCTGAAAGCTTATAAGCTTGGAGTTGATAATTGAAAGTTCATAAACTAACTGATTGAATAAAAAATGTTCAATAAGATTTACTAATAAGCTGGTTGTTTGAATCGGAAATGTGATAAGATTACTGATAAGCTAGCTGATAAATGTGAACTAACATAATCTCTATTGCGAAAATAGTACGAAAGCGTAAAATGAATATTATGATGAATTCTCATTGATTTATCAAAATTGATTGATTTACAAAGAAGGCTATAAGTGCTATATATATTGAAGCACATTGCCTTGTAAAAATAGAAAAGTAAACTAACTCTAACTAATTCTCCTAACAAACTAATAAACACATGTTGTAAAATAATTTCAACATGTGTTAAAGGTGTAAAACGTGTCAATTACAAGAATTGTTCAGCTAATGCCTTACTTGACTTTCTAACCAGTTTATCGATTAACACTTACCCAGTTAATCGATTAAGTGTTATTGCTGCTGTCTTGTTTCCATGGTAGTTTTGTTTTCCAATAATCTCCTTGCTTATAAGGCCACAAGCTACCTCAATTATCCTATCAAATACATATGAGTTTTTAAGCTACTAGCTTATTGGAATAAGCCCCTTTAGCAAACTGCAGTAGGTAGCTTATGTTGTTGTTATTACCAAACATACTCTCTAAATCCTTTAGTTCTTTGTCATTCTGATGCACAAGTGGGCTTGCTTTTTGTGTTTTCATTCAGTGTGCTACAAGGAAGTGTTGGTGAGTACTGTTTTCACCATTGTAAAGCAGCACCTCTTGTGATTGTTCCTGGAAAAGGTGTGCTTCTTTGTCACCTCTGTTACATTTTCTTGCATCTGAATATATAATTCTAATTTAGTTTCATTCCTTGGACTGATAGATGCTGGAGATGCCTCAATCATCTAGTGGAATTATTGATGTAGAAGGCTATGCTTTGTATATTAGCTTTGTTTGATTATGTAATAACATTAGATAGTTGTTTGAAGAAGATTAGAATTATATTTTCTAGTTTTGTTTTGTGTCAGTAAGCACAACTTGTGGGACAAAATATGTGCTTCTTTCGAGCCGAGAGCAAAAAAGTATTCTGTTGGCTCACTTATTCATCAAACAATCTGAACCCTACAAAATAACTTATACAAAAAAGTCTAGAAACTAACCATGAACCTAAAAAATATGGCTTTGTAATTTGAAAGTCCAAAAGAGGGTGACTAAGGTTGAAAGGTGTAAATATGAATTTTATTTATATTATGGAGCAGTATACAAATAGTAATATATATGCTATGTACTTGAAAAGAAAAAGAATCTTGATAAGTGGGCATTTAGAGTGAGCTAATTCATCAAAATGGTAATAGAAGATCTCTGCTCTACATTTCCATCAGATTGCTATATTCAACTAGACCTGTAAAGATATCAAACCAAACTTATGTAATTTACTTCACAAAATACAATTAACTTGCCAAATAAGTTTCTTACTTTTGTCATGTGATACAAACAACTTAGTCTTATATGACAACTAGCATTAATCTTTTCATGTTTTGTGTCCATAATGCATTGAATCAAGCTGCATAGCACATTTACTTCAATGTTCTCTAAGTGAAACCACACCATCTTTTTAGTGGTCCATTGTATAATTCAATGATTAACATTACTAGACCAACTCCTTCTTAGTTTGATTATATGTTCTACTTTTTAAGATATCAGGCTAAGGGGAAAAGGTGATTTGAGTAGACACATATAGTTAGATACCTGTGAATTGCTGAGAAGAAAAAGGTGTTGGTGTTGCTATTGCTTGATCAAAAGCCATAGTGTAAAGGTTTTGGAAATCACCTTCCCATGTTGAAGAGTGGGGTAGAATTTGCTGCAGTAGACAAAAATAAGATCAAATTCAGAAAAGGGTCCATTATGACAACAACACTATGTGACAAAGGTGACAACTTTAAGGTTTATAGAACAAAGTACTAAACTGTGCTATAAATCTGAAAGTTGTCACATACCAATAATATACAATAGGCTTCAAACATATAAGAGGGTAAATAAACATACATTGAAATTGGATGAGTCAAGACATGTTTCAGGTATTGACCCATGCAGTTCTGGAGGGTTTTTCACTGTATCAAATCCACAACTTGAAACCATTTCTTGTTGTGACTTGAATTGAAGATATGCAGGGTTAGTCATGTCTGATGATATCCCTATAGTTGAATAACTTGGAGTACAAGTAGGAAACATCTGTGAGAATCAAATGAAACAAAAATGCTCTTAGATATGATGAATATAATTGAGATAAAATAAAAAAAAAGAGGAACTGATTAATGAACTATGCATTAATTCCCTTACCTCTTTGGTAAACATATCATAAATGTTGTAGTCCAGATTTGGGTTCATAGCAGCTAATTTCATTGACAAGAACTGCATATAATCATAACATATGGTGTTAGTTACATACCCTTTAATTTCAAGGTTTAAAGTCTTTATATATTGAGTTACATTTTCTTACAAATGTATGTAATAGTAATAATATATAGAGTTTTCACATTCCTATGGATGAATGTGAAAGTGAGTATAACAGTTAATTACCTCAACTTGTTGTTGAAGAGACTGAACATAATTGATGATTTCATCAAGTGTTCCAGCTTTTCCTGTAACTTTGTTGCAACCGGGTACTAAATCTTGCAAATACTTCATTCTCTCACTAATTTTTTCTCTTCTAATCTTCATCAAACATAAACACTTCTTTTAAAATCTAGAGTAAACAGACATGCATGCAATGAACATTTTACACCGGTCACGCGACTGATTTGGAGTCGCCATCACGTTTTCGCAGTAAAAAAAACGTAGAATAAAATTTTAAAAAAGACTCTGAGTCAAGACTCACTCTTTCAGCTAAGCTATGGCTATCAGTGGCTTGGCCACGACGTGCTCGGACATGAATGTAATCACCCTTTTGAGCATAAGAGCCTTTTGAGTTTTCCTTTGAAGTATCTGAACATGTTTCATTCTTCTTCATTCTTTTCGATTCCTCATCATTAGAACCTACTTTGTTCCTCTTATATTTCTTATCCATTTCTGCAACAACCTAAACAACAAATAAAATCCAAATACACTAAATTTGTTATAGTTGGTTTATCCAACCAATACTAACAAATTAAAAACAATTACACTTACCCTTTACTATAATTTAAGACATTAATGCATAATTAATGATAAAGATATGTTCTTAACTATTGATCATGAATCTTACATTAACTTTTTCCTTAACATCGCCATCATAGTCACTGTGCACTTAACAACCAAGAAAGATGTGTTTTTGGTTTAACAACTTGAATAGAACGTAACTTTGAGTTTTTTTATAAGAAGGGTATCCTTCACTATATGGGTAAGTCTTTTGTAGCTGTCTCTCCCAATAAATCGAATAACTTTAACATACCTAAAAATTTAGTAAAGTTTTACACTACTCAATGTGTGAATGTCATGTTGGTATATGACTTTGTGTTTTATAACACAATATTACTTTACATAGTAAAATAAAAAGTGGTAACAGTGCTCTTAAAAATTAACATGGTTGTTCTCTTAACTGGATGGAAATTTAAACATTATTATAGCAATAAGAATAAGAAATAGAAACCTTGGTGGAATTGTGAGGCTTATTAGCTTTTGTCTTCTTAAAACTCTCTTTTCCAATTGAAGAGTTGATCTTGGCCACAGAAAAGTAACCTTGTTGTTGGTGTTGATCTTGTTTCCAACACTGTTCTATTGATGCAGTTTCAACAGTGCAACATGTTGTTAATGTTGTTATGATTACAAAGATATATACTTATAATGCAAAAGGTGGTGCTTCAAAATAAGGCACTATAATACTTTAAAGGTGAAGATGCATAACACTAATAATATAAGACATAAGAATATGAGGAAGCTAAGAACAGAAGCGTGAAGTGCTAAGTTTTGAAGATCAAAATGAATGGCGGTATATATAATAACAATAGATTATAAGTTCATAATGCATTTTCATGTGAAAAATTTATCCCATAATTTTTCTAGGCAATTTCAATTCTTTACCCTTTCAATCATGTATCTTTAGCCCATCTCTCAAGTTGATGAAAAAAAAACTTAAAGAATAGATATTGGATCACGAAATTACATTTTAGTCTCATAAAATATTATTTATAAATTTTATAACTTTTTCCATTTACTTTTTATTTTTTTATCAATAAATATATATACACACATAGACCTACCACTCAAAATGTCCATGTCTACTTTCTCTTTTTAATATTTTTCTTCTTCTAATTTTAGTCGCATAATTACTCTCCAAATTATTTATCAAATTAAGTGGTATAATTTGAGGTCTTTAAAGGGAAGATGAGAGATTATTTATGATAATATTTCTTTTCATGTTTTTAATAAGGCTATTGTAAGTATTTTCACAAAAAAACGATAAAATTAGTTAATATAGTTGGTTTTATTAATTGTATTCAGCAATTAAATTATCTTTATATTTAAACCATTTTCTCTTTTGTACTACATGCTGATAATATTTTAATAGTAAAATTAATCTATATACTTGAAAAATTTAAAAATATTTATAAAAAAATGAAAGTTAATCTTTTAAAATCGTCTTGGCTACAAATAATGACATTGTCATAGTCAAGTTATTATAAAAGGAATGGAAGGTTTTATCATGTTTGTTTTGTGGGGCCCGTGAAATGGGCAATAACTTGGTCAACTTCCACGTGGCACTTCTTCAAGCTTTACATCTAACATGTCATATGATGACGTGGAGAAACATACTCGGAATTGAGAGGATATCTTCTGTCCCAATAGATTTATCACTCCATAAATCATTGTTTGTATTGATCATAAAAATACTTAATTATTAAATTTTTAACTTAAATATATATTTTCAATCGATCACAAACAATGATACATAAAAATAACGAGAAGTTTATTGGTATTTTCACTCAACTGGACCAATCAATCTAATCTCTATCCCTTTGATTTTATCTCCATGGATTTCTTTTTTAAGGCAACCCCTTGTAGTGTAAAGGAAAATAATTCAATTCTGATGCATACTTTATAGTTCACGTTATTCACATCTTGATAAAGTTGAAAGGTTTTGTTATGTGAAGGGACCAAAAAAAGAAAACACTGTTATATGTTATGTCACGATATCATTCCACTAACTCCATGTAGAGAAACATTGATTCTTATTTGATTAAATCTGGTATTGTTATGGTAGAATCAGAAATCCAATGATATATAATATTAGTGTAAAATAATAATTGAATGAGCTCCTGTTATCTTATCCAATTGATATATGTGTATTATATTTATGATATGAACATAATAATTGGGCAGGGGAATTGTGGCACATAAAAGAAGGAAATACTTGATTTTATATATATTTTTAGTGACAAAAATGTTATTTTATTGTATATAAAATGAAAAAAAATATTTTACCATGCTATTGCTTCATTTATTTTTTTTGTAATATTTGTCTCTCCATTAATGTAGAAAATCATTTATTGCTCCACTTACAAGTTGCAAAGTTCCAACGTTATGAAGTATGAAGGCCACCATTGAGTCTGAACCAAAACTTTAAGTTAATTGCCATGCCCACGCCACATGCATGTTAACATTATAAAATACCACTCTTACTTTCATGCTCACAAATTCAGACTTCAAACTTTCTACTTCTAGAATATAACTCATATGTAAATGAAAAATGTATAGAGTATCTATATGCTACATATAATTAACAAAGCATATGGGTTTGTTTCTGTTTTTTATAGCCATAAAACTAACTCATTGTGTGTTTGTGTTCCCCTCCAAACCCATTTTCTACCAAATAAATATACATAGCTAACTGCATGTATTTCTCCCTCTGAATATACTTATATACAATATATGTATATACAATCCTTTTTCATTATTGTTATGTGTGGATTAAATCAACAAGTAGCAGATCAAGGTGATAAGTGAAAAAAATTTATGTTTCCATGTTTCAAGCTAATCACATTACAACAAGTAATCAAAAAAATTATTTTATGTTTTTATTATATTTTTCTTAACTAATTAACATTTTTTGATAGGATTGATACACAATAAGACACCAAATCTTAGGACAAGTGATCTCCGTTCCCTCTTTAAAAAAAGAAAACAAAATTGAGATGCAAACATTATGAAGGTGCATACGTTTATTGGCCAACCATCATAATCAAATTCAGAATGAACTCCTCATGTTATTATTCTGAACTAAATACCTTAATATATAAATATTTGCACAGTAATTAGTAGGTTGATATATAGTCCTAAGAACAAAGAATACATCAGTGTGATTATAATAACCATCTCAAAGAAAAGACAGGTCCTTCAATTATTAACAATTAACATTATTATCTCATCATGGTCACTTAATGTATACGTTCATGATGCAATAATATCGCACTTTGTAAGAAAGTTTGGTTATTTAATTGCATGATTATGCTTGGTTAGGTATATTAATTAATAAACAAATTCAATATGATTTTGAGAGGGTCAATTGTACTTGGTGAAATTTATTTTTTTAATATATTATTACATAAACTAATAGAAAGGTCACTCCAAGTGATGGAAATACACTAGATATTCTCAATATTAGATGCTCGTTAGAAAAAGACGATGAAAATGTATACATATCAGTATTGATAAGAATGATTATGTCGTAGAAAACTTTGTACCTAAATCCTCTCTGGTTCAAACTACTCATGAAAGAAAGTCTGAATATAATTTGAAGTTTTGAACAAGCTAAATCGGTGATGAACAATGTACCCAAAAAAACATAATGATTAGGATCACATACTTCACTTTTTTATCAGAATTATCTCATCCATTATTATAAGCCACGGCATTTGAAGGGAGAGGGTAAGCTTGTTATTCTATACTTTTAATCCTATTCATTCAATTTTTTTGTATAAGATATCAAAACAAGTATGATTGGCAACGCTGAGAATCATTTAAAGGTGATGAAAATTGCACAATGAAACATAGCCTAGTAAAACATGTAATTACCGATAGAGTTAGTGAGATATGAAACCTGTTCTTTTGTGGTTGATCGATAGATTGGACCAGGAGTCTGGACGAGGATTTTTCTGATGTTTGGATGTAGGTTGACTTGGGTCTATTGGTGGAGGTACTTGAAAAAGTTATCTAACGATCAAGTTAATATAAATGTTATGACAGTAGGAAACAAAGAGAATATAATAGAGAACAAGTAAGGAGGGAATAGTGAGGATGGATTGGGTACACCTTCGTGTTTCGCTGATGTAGCCGACCGTTTGGGTTTGTCAGAGGTGTTTTTCCCGTGTCAAGCAGATTTGGAAGGTTCGTACTATGTCCATAGTTGACTTATTGCTAGTGGCAGTATGATGACCATATTTCAGATTTGTCCTTATCGCGTTGGTAGGATGGTAGGCGTGGCAGTATATTGTTGGGGGTGTATCAGGCAAAAGTAGTCCCAACTCCGGTCTAGTATACTCGTCTAAGTGCCTTGATTGATTATGGTTGATTGTTGGTCAGCTAAGGAAAAGGTCAATCTTAGGGTCGGAATGTCCGAATAACCAAGGTGGAACAAAACCCTTATCTTGGAATACCCAAAATCACATGCATCTCTAAACAAATAGATATCTTTGTGATGAATAATGTACCATTTTTAAATATAAAAAAAAAATATGTAACCTTGTTTGATTAAGTATATATTTTCCTAGGTAGAAATACATAAATACATGCTTGCATGAGATTGCCCACATGTATGTATGCATGTGTGACATATTGTTTTTATGGGAAAGGGTATTTTAGATTTGTTGTTAAAAAATTGGGATGTGAAATGTATAGGAATCTTAAAACCGTTGAGGTAAGAATACCAAGTAATGGATCCTTTGGACAGTTTTAGTAAATTCTCAACTAGAATTTAACGATAAAAAAATGGAGAGGGAAAAGGAAGTATGTGAATTAATTTCAGTATAAGGCATGGACCATCCATGCAAGTATCAATACTAAATCAAGTCAAGGTGCATTACTGAACTTTCATGTATATTGTAGTGTCTCCATCATAGCATATTGTGGAAAAGAACCATATCTTTAAAAATAACTTTACGCCACAAATACATTATCAAACCCAAAATATTAGCTTTTTATTTTATATATATATATATACACTCCCATGCACCCTTGCTCAGTCTCTATATTCTTCTCTTTCTTTTTCATTTGGATGTGTATAAAAAGAAGCAACTACTTGAGCTGATTTGATTCTTTTTGCTTTGTGATCTATAAAATTTATGGTACAAAATTCCTTATGCCAAAGACAACAACACCTCTGTCCTTGAAACCTATATCTCCACACGTTAATATTCTTGTTGAAACATTGGAGATTCACGTAACTCTTATTAGTTATTACCACTGAGCTAAGATAAAAAAAAATAAAACACAGTTTAAGAATGTTGGTGAGGACAAAGATCCAAAAACTGAATTTAGGAAGATATGATAAGAAGTGAATAAAGATATATATATTTTTGGTGAGGCCCAGAAATTGATACTTTCTTGTCACCTTCTTACAAGCTTAATACATGAAGTCGTTATAAGATATATTTGATTGATACTTATCTCTGACGCCAAAGATTTTTGTCCAACTCATATATATCAACCTTACACTCTCATCCACTTGCTTTATACTTCATACTTCATACATACACTCCTGTGTATTTTATATATACTTGCAGAATCTTACTTCTTATTATATACAAGAAGTGGTATTAATGATTTCATTATGTAATCAAAGGAAAGCTAAATCTAAGTACAAGAAAAAAATTGCAACTTCCAAGTTATTATAAATTTAGAAATATTCTTAGTTAACGTCACAAACCAGATTTACCTTGTATATATAATAAATAAATAGTAAAATTAGAATAAAATCGTCCCACATTAGATATGCGGGGAGAAGTAAAAGACTTTTTAAGTGAAAAATGCTCATAGAACTAATATCTTAATGTTTTTGTTCAAGACGTGGTGTCTCACTTGTGACTCTCTACTTTTGTCATACCCCAATAACAATGGAACTTCCCTGTGTTTGGAGACTCCTAGGTCATAGTATCGTGCAGCACTTAGCCTAATTGCTTATATATATTTTTTTTCAACTTCATGTCAAATTATTGTCCTTCTCTAACCTTTTTTGAAGACCCACAATATTTCTATCTTATCATAACAAGAATATTAGTACCCACCTCACTTGAAGCTGATATTAAAATACGTGGGTCTAGTTGAATTTAAAATTCCTAAGTACATACTAATGAGTTTTATTTATCCAAATATAGAAATATCAAGCTAACCACTTTATATTACTGTCTATAGTGAAGTTGAGCAACTTTATTTGTAATGTGAAAGAATCGAAAGATGAGATTAAAAAAGAATTGAAATCCAGAACCAGATTCATTTGAAACTTATTCCTTCCCTTTAGAATGTAGCTGTACCTTGTCTGTTTTATTTGGTGGTTTCAATGCAAAAGCTTTCCAACTCTTTGCTATTCAGATTCCTTATGACCTAAAATCCACTATACCCATGTCGGTCCATGCCTTCTAACCAATATTGTTAATTACTAGTAGTTGTTTTTCCTCGTATTTTCAATCATAAAAATATGATTCATTGATAAATAAAAGGTTAAAAGTGTCATTATATATTATCTTTTGTGTGTTATTATGTAATATTTGTCTCTGCATTAATGGAAATGTTAGTTACTCTATTTTCTCTTTAAATGGCTTAGCTTATTACTTTACACTATAAAAAATAGTAAAATAATTGTCAATATTGCTTATTTTACTTTAATTAAAAATGTATTATTTTAATATTTGCTTTAGGCCTATATAAATATTTTGGTGCCTAAGCTAATTTGGTAGTTAAATTGATAGATTTGGGGTGAAAAATTGAGCAACAAAGATTATTAATTTGTAGCAAGCACAAGGCATATATAAGCACAGGTTCTACACATTTTCTTACCCAAGCTATATATCAAGCCACTTCTCTTCTCTTCTCCTTAGTACTTTCGAAAAATCTGGTAGGTTCTTACCATTGAACAAGTAATAATATAGTAGAAACAATTAAGTACTAGTTATGGCTTCATGCTCAGTGAACAAACAAAAGTTGAATATAGAGTCATATTGGAGTCCAAAAGAGAACAAATTGTTTGAAAGGGCACTTGCAAAATATGACAAAGATACACCAGATCGTTGGCATAATGTAGCTAAAGCAGTTGGTGGAAAATCAGTTGAAGATGTTAAGAGACATTATGAAATACTCTTGGAGGATCTCAGACACATTGAGAATGGTCGTGTTCCTATTCCCAACTATAAATCAACCTCAAATCCCACCAATGTTCATCATGATGATGAAAACAGGTATAATATATATATATATATATATTACTCACTAACTATAACTCTTTCTGTTTTTATAACAATCAAACTAACACAATGAACGGGTGTTGGTTCAAGTGGTACATGTTTGATTTTCATTAAGTAAGGTCTTGGATTCGATTCTTGTAGATGGATAAAATATTTGTTGAGAAAGTTAGCCCCACGTACTATGTATGTTATCGGCTCGGACAGGATTGCCTCCAATACGATGATACATGTGGGAAACCAAAAAAACTAACAACAACTTTGTTTTTTTTTTCATTTTTATGATTCATATACTTTACATGTTGATGATTTTATATTTGTTTATATCCTTGTTCCAGGCTTATGAAGTATCTTAAGCTGAATTGATTTGAAGCAATGTCTACGTCACCATCAGCTTATATTTGCACTGCAGCATGCATAAATACGTTGTAATTTTATATCATTTTAATTAATGGAACTATATATCTTTCTCTAGAAATGGGTATGAAATTATTCTTAATTAATCATGAAATTCTCTTACTAGACTATAAAATGTTTAGAGGGAATATGTATAAATAAATTAGTTCTGAAAGGGGAGTTTTTGTCTTCTTTAGTTTCCTTTTAATACCAGTCCATAAAAGTTTGAGCATGCTTTAACTTAGTTTTTGTGATATATGTTTAAATACGTTTGCATGCAAGAGATAAAATAACAATTAAGAATAAAATAAAGTTATCAAACTTTAGTTTTATAATGGAAATCTTATCAAATATAACACATAAAATTTACGTTATTAAAAAATATGAAGGATGCAATTACTATGTGAGAATATTTAAAGAGGATAAGCAATTAAGATTAAGTTACTGTGAGTGATTCAGATTGCTGGATACTTATAGAGTATATGTCTGCTCTACTTGAACGTTTATTTCCTTGAACAACTAAATAGTGAGAACTGAAAATTGAAATAAAATGATCTTCTACTAAAAGATAGGCAATTAGTGGTGTAAGGCTTCCTTAAAATGACTAAAAGATCAAATGTTCAATTCCTGGAAGTGACACTTATTAAGAATGGTAGCCACAAATCTCGAAAAAGATTGATTCCTTACGTGCATAAGGTGAGGGAATACCTTGGTAATAAACACAAACAAAATTGTTCAACTTCTATTTTTTCTCCATACCTAACTCAACTTAGCTTAGATGT
This sequence comes from Lupinus angustifolius, assembly GCF_001865875.1. NCBI lineage: Eukaryota > Viridiplantae > Streptophyta > Magnoliopsida > Fabales > Fabaceae > Lupinus > Lupinus angustifolius. The sequence goes on along the minus strand of NC_032011.1, from coordinate 25,198,099 downwards.
TTTATTGAAGGCCAACAAACTTGTGGTTGTGCCAATGGGTTGGACCTCTCTTAATGTGAAGTCCAGTGAGGCTTAAGGCCTATGCTCATAATTTGACAGAATGAATGGACTTTTTTCAGTAATGGAATATTTATACCACAAATTATGAAGAGAAAAATATATATACATTGACAGTATAAGAGTTTTTTATATTGTCACTATATCATTTACCATTCATTTTCAATTATCATTTCCAAATGAACGGTGGTTGATGCAATGATTATGTATACATATGTACAATATGAGTGCATTGATTTAATACTCAATTATGAATATAAGAAACTCCAATCTAAGGGAGGAACAAAATATATATTTTTAAGATTGTAATATCTATGCACTAATAGTGTAAAAATTTATACATAATCAATGCATCATTCATCCTTCATTTGAATTACTTTTTTGAAGTAGGTGATACAATGAAAATATACAAAACTCATATAATGTCATTACATATATGTTTTCTCTATTTTTTAATCACCAACCATAACAATAAAAAAGTATATACATATTCATAAAAAAGTATATACATATTGATGAATCATCCTACTTTTTATTTCCTTTGACACATTCAGTTGAACAAATCAAAATAATTACGCATTTTAAATCTTATTCAAACTTCAGTATTCAATTAAAGAATATTAGTTTCTCACTTGTTGAACATCACATGTACAATAGTTCTCGATCACTTCTTCCGTAATCCTTAAAAACATATATTAGAACAATTAGCAAAATAAAAAGTCAAAGTTACACAAAGTTTCTGAATTGAGGTGTTTCAACAAGCAATGTATTTGACTTCAAATAATGGTAAATCACACACTATTGTGTTAGATTCAACGATTTCAACTTCAACTTTAAATAAATAGTTCTAGGTTATCTACATTTTGATTTTTTAGTAGAGTTTATATCATATTAGGTATCACTCAATGTTCTATAGTCTTTACTACATTCATTTTTTTGTACATACATACTTTATGTGAAATGTGAAATTATATCGATTCCACAAGTAATGGACTAATGGCATGGCTCATTAAAGAATACAAATCAAATTCCATCTTTGGAGCTAACAGCATGAAGGTGGAAATTATTAAATATCAAAAGATAATTGCTGGTGCAAATTTTGTTTTAGTTAAATTTAAATTTTTCATTTTTTTTAATAAGTGTTAATTCAAGGAATACAGTCATAAGATGATTTGATGATAAAAGTGACAGATTTAAGGAAAAAATATAGAAGGTTGCGAGTTTGAATATTACTCATAACAAATTTAGATGAAAAATTAATTAGTTCAAAAAAAGGAGGAGAAAACATAAATCTCATTTTCTTTTGAACATGGGAGAATTAGGTTGTTATTATAAAAATGTGGAAAGGTTGAAGTATAAAAGTGATGGATGGAGGATATGACGTTGGTCACTTAGAGTGGCAAATTCAAAGGACGGTTTTAGTAACTTGGCACACACAAAAGAAATAATGTCATGCCATGTTTAGTATCTTGGTGGTTTCGAAATCTTCCACATTAATTTAGCTTTGAAGGGACCCATTCTTTGTTGTAGTTTGGAATATATATATATAGGAAAATGATATATTTTTATACTAATCATTAAGTTGGATCTTCTTCATTAATAGAAAAACAAGTAAATCTAAAATAAGAGAAAAACGTAATATGATTTGACACTTTTATCCTTAAGATATAATGAGATTTTTACTCTTACATGTAAGTGTAAAAGTCATCACTTGTATCTTTCATTCATTAATAGAGAGGATCCTAACTCCTACCCAAACAAGAAAGAGTAAGGATCATCTTCATTGATAGAGACTAGTGTCACAAAATAACATAAAAAATGTAGTATGTACTGATATTTTTATCCTTTTGTTTATCATGAAATCACATTTTTACCATTGAAAATATGAGTAAAAATAATCATTTGTCTCTCTATTAATGGAAATGATCATTATTCAATAAGAAAGTGACATATCTTACCAGGCGATATTTTATTTATTAGTAATTAATTTATAAGTAATATGTCACTTTCTTATAAAGTCTTATGAGTAGGATAATTAGTAAAATAATTTATTAAGAGGATATAAGATTACTCCACTTCCAAAACTAGACATCTGCTTTTTTACTGGTCCTCACAACCCAATTATTCCACACTTACCAATTACCATCCCACGTACTATTGATTAAATGATTATTACAAATACAAACAAGGTGTGGAAATATGATTATCCTACACTTTGTACCACTCTATGTATCATGAGTTTAAATATATTTAAGTTCAAATTTAATTATTAAGTATTTTTTTGACCAATCATAAGCACATGACACATGAAGTGACACAAAGTATAGACAACAGATGTACTCCTAAATGACCCGTAGCCTACCCCACCCCCTTTTCTTTTACATTGCTCTAATCCAAAGACATGGCAATGTTCTCTAGCTACCTCTCTATATCATATATATTGTATAGAGAATAAACTTTTATAAAGTTTAAAAATAATGTTATATCCACCTTTGTGTTGATATGCACATCTTTTTTTAAGGGGATATATACATAGTCACATAAATAATATTTTTTTATGTTTCCTTTACACAGCTGCCAGGTCATATACACAGTGAATTAATAAATTAATAATTAATAATATAGCTATATTATAAATATATGTGTGATTTGATGTGGTTAAGCCCATTCATGAACTCTAATCATGTTCACCTCAACTAACATGCGTGCCACCAACTATAATTATCTACCACTAATTCCTAATTTGATAATCAGACTGTTGGGTATTCCAAGTGTGAATGAAGAAGTCCTACATTAGGTAAAAATCGATGAGTTAAAAAGTATATAAGTGGATAGGCCCATAGACTTAATGTCTTAAGGTTTTGGATCAAAATGTGGTATCAAACTCACTTTTATACTTCTTTCACTTAGCACATAGAGGAATGTCAACACAGACTTAGATATTAAATTGCCTTAGTAGTTAATGTTTGATATAATCTTCCCCTTGTATAAATTGCATGTCTATTTTTTGTATTGCCCTTATATAAATTGTTTAAATTATTATAAATAATAAAATAAATCTCCTTCATCCCTCCAAAATCAAGCATACAAATGATAACATGGAATAACAATCTAAACTCATAAAGCCAGAGATATAGTTATAAAATGAAATGAAAAAAGTAAAAGGTACACTCTCTGTGAAGTATTAGAATCTTGATTCGTTGTCTCTTGAATTATTAAAATCCCCAATGTTTATTATTCTTTGTGGCACTTAAACTATTCAGGAAGATGAGGGAATAATCTATAGATGATTACTCCAGCAAAAGCCAGAATGCACCTATTGAAATCATATTATTACTATTCCTAATTGGGGTCACTAATTCAGATATGAGATTTTATTAATAAACATAACTTTTATTTCATAATATTATCCTGACGTTCGTAAATGCTTCAAAAAGTAAAAGGAAAGTAACTTTTAATAACACATATATCTTTTTTATTATGATCAAATTACATTTTTATTATTAAAAATAGATAGAAAAACATATATTTGTCTCTCCATTAATGAAGACAATCCTAGAATTAATATCTCTCCCTTTTTTCTTCTTCAATCATCATAATCATTATTTACTCAATTAGATGTAGGATGCATTAAAAAAACACAAATAAAACAAACTAAGAGAGTTCATTTAGCACAAATTCTATCAACTTGAAGACAATTTATTTTGATAGAAACTTGAAAACACAAAATTTTACAAACTACATCCATATTAATCTCATTCTCATTTTTCATTGGTGTTATTTAATTTACATATTCTCAAATAGGAAGAAAGTGCTTCCCTCATTCTCATCATTCATCACATGCACTTATTTTGATATTCCCAAGGGAATTGAAAATATATGGTGTTAACATCTATTCAATATTATTTTTAGAAAATGAGTTTAGTCTGGGCTTAATTCATTTGCCTTGATAAAAATTGGCTAAGGTCAAAACTCACCACTGAGTTTGATAAGAATTGCCATTACAACTCGAAATCGACTCGACTTGAGTTTATGAACTCTTTGGTTCATTTTGTTAGCTTGAATTTGTTTAGTTCAACAGGAATTTGCATATTATTTAGTTTAACCATTAACTCAGTTGATTGAGTTAGTCAACTTGAATAATTAATATCTAATGATATTTATACATTTAAGGATTCTCTATATGAATATGTGTAAATGTATATATAATTGAGTCAATTCATAAACCTATCGAATCAAATTATATTTGCCTAAGTTTTAAATGTTTATTTAAGGAGCTTAATTTTTAGTTGAAATTCATCTTGTTTGATTTAAAAACTAAGTTTATTAAACCAACTATTAAATCGATATTCAAACGAATATCAAGTTTGTTTAGTTCATTACAATTTTATCATATACATATTAAACGAACCTTAATTAATATTTGTGGATTAATACAGTGATTAAAAATGTTAGTTACTAAGATAAAATAATATAATTTAGCTAAATTATTCTCAATAACTCATATTCACAATTATCATACTCATACTCTATTTATTTTATATTAATAATCCTGAGGACATACACAAAAGAAATAATTAATGTTTCTTCATCTTCCAAAATTAATGGTAACATGGAATAGGGAAAATTGTGAAAGTAAAAATTAAATTTGAGTGGAGTAAACATTCAATATTAAATTTACTAAAAAATATAAATTATAACATTTGGTGTATTAACTAAAAACAAATTTATTCATGGAATATGATTTCTTTAATTTACTAAAAACTCCTAATAATGAATAAAAAACCTTACTAAGTAGGTATATGTTAATTTTATTCTCTCTAATTTTTCTAAAAATCTTACTATGAATTGTAAAGGGAAGATGTTGGGCTGAGAATAAGAAACCTAAAAAATAACAATGTAGTGAAAAATGACAAATTTATAACATCAAAGAATAAATGGACTTAATTTACCACTATATTTTCCACTCATTCTAACTTCTTGTATATTAATATAACCCTTTTAAATTAAATATACATTTTGCGAAAAAGTATAAATTATTTACTTCTCTTTAAGTTACGTGAGAGATAATATTTTCTCACATGATTGCAGCATGATTAGGACACTAAAGATATATAGCGACAGGTCAATCACAAAAGATTATTTTTTTTGTTTATTTATTGTTAAATGTGTGTTGACTTAGATACACATTAGTACTCATTATTGTCTTAATCACTACCATTAATGTATTTCTTTCTTTTTCATTGGATTTTATATGCCAGACATTTAATAATGGTAAATTGGTAATAGATAATGCGAATAAAGTTGGTTTTGTATTTCAAAAGCTTCTATAGTTGACCAAAATTTAAATGTGTAGCTAACTTTTTGTATCAAATAAGAATATTTAAATATTAAATTTATTCCAAAATAATACTTCAGAAATATGAAAGAAGGGACGATCTTTTCTGGTTTGGCAAGCCAGATAAGGAAGAAAATAACAAATAATTGTTGCACTACATAATTTTCCACGATTTTTTGCACATTTTGGTAGGAAAAAATTAACACAATTAAATATAAAATATACATTTTTAAATTAATGTTATGTGAATTATTATGATATGAATTTATGTATTCCAATTTACAAATATTATTTGCATATGTAAACATCTAATATTGTGTGACCCGTTATTTTGATATATTTTAAAAATAAAAAATAATAAGAGTTGGAAATGATAAAGCATGATCGGATTGAAATTAAAAACATTAAATTATTGATAATAACATATTTGATTTTTATATAAATATTTATTACAAAAAAATAAATTATAAATCACAATTTGAAAATAACTAAAGGATATCAAATCGAATAAATTAAACATCAATTGATTGGCTGACACAATTATGATAGGACAATAATAATTCTGAATGCAGTCAAAGTTAATTAGATAATACTCGATAATTTCACGATCTCCCCAAATTTCATTTTTTTTATATAAAAATAAAATTATTTAAACAAATATTAATAGAGAAATCTACTACTTAATATTTTATGTTAAAATGTTGTGTTGCTATTATTTGTCTTTGAGCCTATCCATGATTTCTCTCCACCTTAAAGTTAGAGAGTGCTTATATCCTAGGTCATGTTGGGTTTTCAAGTATTATACAATGTCAAATGTTAGTGTTTAATTTATGAGAAAGATAGATTTCAATAGAGACAATTACATACTTGGAAAGAAATTAACTTATTTCCCATAAGAATAGTGGATAACTTTAGTTAACCAAAAAAGTATTATAAGTGGAATACAATAATATGTTACTTAATTAATCTATTTGATCTGAAGTGACCACAAGTTACTTAAATTCATTGGAAAACAAAGAGATGAGGTGAAGTGATGTGAAGTTTTGGGTAAAATTCCATTATGTGATGAATATCACCTGGCAGTAAACATTTACTACGGTAGAAGATCATATGTTCTTAATAGTATCTCATTCATTGTCTTAAGTTAATTATATATTGATACTTGAATAAAAATAAAATTTTAAAAACAAAAAGTTAAAAAAAATTAACATTCTAATTGACTTGGAATAGAGATTAAGATACCATTTAGAATCGGGGTGATATCTGTACTTTATTGACATGCCTTTTACTTTTGTTGAGCTATTGAAACAACATAAATGCACCTTTAGGAGTCCAAATCTTGGATCCATATATACTAGTGTGTGGTAATGCCAAAATTGAATCCCCTCAACCATTTATACGCGTTTTCCCATTATGAGGTTGGTAAATATGGAGTTGAATCTTTAATAAACTTTTTACCTATCCTTCATGTGTTTGGTGAACCAAACATGAAAATTCACCTCTATTGTCTCCTCAATTTCACCTCACAACTATTTTCATCTATAATGCTTATACTAGATTAGTATATTGTCTCTTCTTTTTTGGTTACTAAGAACTGTGAGATAATTCTTACAACTGTAACTAATATTTTAGTGTATGGCTAAGGAGATTGTGGATGAATCAACATTTATCATGACAATGATCATTTGTATCTTCATGTATCTAGTCAACCAAACTACATAAAATAATTTTATTAATTTATGTTATTATAATATATTTTTTAATGAAGTTAAATTTTTTAATTGGATGATGACACCAAATAAAACAAAAATGAGAACAGGTAATCCTGATCCCATTTTCCTATAAGTTTTCATGAAAACGCTGGTCCCGAATTATATATATTACTAGAGTAAACCAACGAGATGTTAATCTAGTGTTTTAAAAACCTTACTGAAACAATCATGAATCCCAAAATGGATTAATTTCTTAGCAAAAAAAAAGGTGATAAGATACTCTTAATATAACATAAAATATATTACTAGAGTAAAAGGTAGTGGTTGGAAGATCTGATTACATTTTTTTAATTAGATATAGCATTGATCCGAACATATAGGTATACTAATAAATTGGATTATATTTGAAGTCTAGGTGCTATTCCATTTTGGGAAATGTTCCAAAATGTTAATAAATGTTTCTAAGACATTGTTTATATAATTTGTATTTAAAATTGATGTATTTACTATTTTGAAATTATGATTTGTAAAACATTTTTTAGTATGTCTTTAGTATGTGAATTTGGAATGTTTCATTGAGAAGTTCATCATAGTTCCCATTTAATTTAATTAATTACATACAATTTTCAGCTCGTATTTCAAATAGCCTATAGTAGCTTTAAATTCTTAAATATGTCACTAAAATTCAAATATAATGGCTAAACGTTTCGTGATATTATTATAGGAGCATTTCGTGATTGTATTAATTGATATAGGGAATTTACGTATTGACCACTTTATTGTATATGTAGTGTAATTTCTTTGGCTTATTACCAGTATATTATTTTTAGATAAATTGTGCTTCATATGATTGAAGAAAATTTACAATAGAAAAATAAAGGAAAAATAATAAAAATGGTGGATATAGAGTAAGGCTTATGTAAAAGTAAATAAAAAATGACACCAAATATGTAATAAAGTTGTTAAACTACTCTTCTACTGTAAATTTCTCGTTTGATATAACTTCATCTTTTAAGAACTCAAAATTGAAAAATTGAATTAAGCTAATACAATAAATTTCCACTCGTTAATTTATGGACTAGGTGATGAATTTATTTGTTTGAGATGGAACATGCATAAATATGCAATCCCTATCATTCCATTCACCTTCTCTGTAAAATTTAAATAATGAAATCAAAGTTTAATTTCTCTCACTTTTACTAAAATATTTAAATGACAAGCAAGCTTTTGTATCATTATGTTTCTTTATCTGTCATTTTATTCAAAACGTCGTGGAATATTCAAACTAACATGATAGATAATATGTATAGTTATATTGATTTTTGTTGGGGGTACACCAATCTTTTTAGTTTTATATTATCGAAACCAATATCTTAACTTGGTCAAATGTATTTTTAAATGTACCAAAAAATTGTATTTTGAAGAGAGCGTATATGTTCCATGACTATTTTTTAATGGTAAACACAAATTAAACATTTAATATTTATGATTTGACTTGTTGAATAAATTAAAAAGGGAAATCAAATGTACAAAAAATAAATAAGTATGATAAGTTTATCTTATGCTATGTATAATTTGGGGAGTTTATCATCTTTGGTTTTAAATTTACAACTTTTAGCAAAGCAATTACACGTCACTCTTTTTTTTAATCACAGAGGATCTCAATCCAATAATAATGGATCATAAAAAGCTTTACATAAATACTATAAAAATATCTTTTAGGTAAAAAATATCCCAAAATGTTAATAAGACTAACAACTTTAGAATATAAGTGATTTCCAGATAAATCTCTTAAAATATAAAAATATCTAAAATGAATAGGTGACATCATAAATGCACATCCACCATTAATTAAGTAAAGTTAATTGAAATCTGATCCGAATAAATCATAGGCTGAATATATCTTTAGATCTTAATGATCTCAATATCTTACTTCATTTTCCCCTACACTAATTAAGGCTAATTTTCCTCTTTAGTGTAGCACTACACACTGTCAAAGCCGCAAACACAACCAATAAACTATTAAGGCTCTCTTAGATTCCTACGATAATCAGAGTTGATTCCTGGAAATGATACTTGTTATAAGAAATAATCATACACTCTAAAATGATTAATGCATTACTAAAAATGAATAAATAGAATATTCTTGGTAATACAAAAAAAAAATCTAAAAAGATAAGTGTTCATTACATGTGATGTGATTATTTAGAGGGAGAGTCATAGTGGGCTTAGCTGGAATAGGCGGGATTAACGGTGGTCAAACCCACCCAAAACCATACCAAATATCATTTGCCAATTAGACACAATCCTACAACTTCACCTAGATAAAATTCTTTCTAAACAACACAACTTTAAACCCTTACCCACTTAAGTTGATATTACGGCTTGGTATAGTAGTATAAGATTTTACTAGATTCTAAAAGAGTTCGATTTATGTGAATAATAATCATAACGTGGCAGAGAGATTAGTTCTTTAAATATAAAGTTGACGGGAAGATAGAAACCTTTGGTTACACGAAAAAGAACCCCTTTCCTTCACCAAACATGTGTCATATTCTTCATTTTCCATAAAACTCACCTGTCCCTTTTGTTATTCCTTCTTATGGTTGAAGAACAAGGAGGTAGATACTATTACTCACTCATACTTTAATATTACCCTATTGAATTTGTCATTTTTAATATCAACCCCCATTAATATTATTAATAACATCGCTTTTAATTTTTCTCCTTTTTTAAAAATCTCCAATTTTTCTATTTCCCTCTGTCACTCTTATTCCGTCAACTCAACAAGAACGAACGATTCCGAAAAGAGAGAGAGAGTAGGTATAGAATAGTGTCTCACTTACAAAATAAGATAGAAAGAAGAACCAACGAATCCAAAGCAACCTTGTGATTCAGGTAAAACTTTTTTTTTTCCTTTCCTTTTTTAATATTTGTTATTATTTTTTATATGGAAATATAAAGTACAAGACTTTTCATAGATAGAAAAATAAAAATGTGTTTTTTGTGAATTGGGTGTCTCTAAATTGTGATTACATACATTGATGCATAGTTTGGAGATGGAGATGGGAATGTTTGGATCTTTGGATCAGCACTGATAACAACAACAACATAAAACGACATGTTGGATCGGAGAAGCATAGTGTTGTTGTCGTTTTGGTCCTTGTTGTTTTTGTTCCTGTCACTGTTTCAGCTCACATTGGAGCAGAATATTGAGAAACTGAGTTCACCCACTGAGCGTGTAGCACTTCTCCAACTAAGGGGTTCTCTTGGTTTAAGGAGCAGAGAATGGCCAATAAAACCAGACCCTTGTTTATTCTGGGTTGGAATCACATGCCACAATGGTAGTGTTGTTGGGATTAATATCTCTGGGTTCAGAAGAACTAGACTTGGTAGAAGAAACCCTCAATTTGCAGTTGATGCTTTGGCCAATTTCACTTTCTTGCAGTCATTCAATGCCTCAAATTTCATGCTCCCGGGTCCTATTCCTGATTGGTTTGGACTTCGGTTAGGGTCGCTTCGCGTGCTTGATCTTCGGTCTTGCTCTATTGTTGGTGCTATTCCTGGAAGTGTGGGGAATTTGACCAGCCTCACAAATTTGTATCTTTCTGATAACAAGCTTACTGGGACAGTTCCGGATAGTATCGGCCAACTCTTGGCGCTTTCAGTTCTTGATCTTTCGCAGAATTCGCTTACCGGGTCCATACCAACATCTTTGACCGTTCTTGTTAATCTATCATCCCTTGACATGTCTTCCAATTTTTTGTCCGGGCCGATTCCACCGGGCATTGGGGGACTTTCCAAGTTACAATACTTGAATCTTTCAAGCAATGACCTTACTTCTCTACCATCGCAAATAGGGGGTCTTGGTAGCTTGGTTGACCTTGATCTCGGTGACAATTCTTTCTCTGGTGGAGTAGTGCCTTCAGATTTGAAAGGGTTGAGGAACTTGCAGAGAATGATGCTCGGGAATAGTATGCTTGGCGGACCACTGCCTGGGAATTTGTTTGGTACTTCATCGCAGTTGCGTTCTGTAGTGCTGAGACAAAACAATTTTACTGGTTCTTTGCCTCTTGAGTTGTGGTCACTGCCAAAGTTGACTTTCCTTGATGCATCCGCCAATAACTTTGGTGGTTTGCTTCCTAATTCGAATTCTTCAGCTAACGGCACTATTGCAGTGCTTAATATTTCTCATAACGTGTTCTATGGAAACCTCACTCATGTACTTGGAAGGTTCGGGTTTGTGGATCTGTCAAACAATTATTTTGAGGGAAGGGTTCTTAATTTCATACATAATGCATCTTTAGCTAGCAACTGCCTTCAAAACACGACAAATCAGAAGACTACAGTGGATTGTGCATCATTTTATGCTGCAAGGGGCCTCACTTTTGATAATTTTGGACGCCCAAATGCGACAAATCCCCGCACATCAGAAGGGTCTGGGGAGAGCAATAAAACTAAGATTATATTGGCAGCAGTCTTAGGCGGACTAGGTTTAATCGCATGTTTGGTGTTGCTGGTGGTATTATTGCTTCTGTGCGCTCGTAAGCGGGGTAATTCAAGTCAGAGGGGAAACGGTGTGGGCCCTGCTCCTGCCGGAGGCAGCCCTCCACATCCTACTGATGCATCAATTAACTTTTCAAATGTAGGAGAGTCATTTACTTATCTTCACTTGCTCCAAGCCACAGGAGATTTCAATGATGCAAATCTTATCAAACACGGTCACTCGGGGGATTTATTCAAAGGTGTTTTGGATAGTGGAATTCCTGTTGTCATCAAAAGGATCGACATGCGTTCAACTAAAAAGGATGCTTACCTATTGGAATTGGAATTTTTCAGCAAGGTTTCTCATCAAAGATTTGTCCCCCTATTGGGCCATTGTTTAGAAAATGAGAATGAGAAGTTTCTGGTTTATAAAAATATACCAAACGGGGACTTGTCCAATTGCTTATACTTCAAAAAAACCACACCTGAAGATGGTACTTTGCAGTCATTAGATTGGATAACTAGGTTGAAAATTGCTACTGGAGCAGCCGAGGCACTATCGTATCTACATCACGAATGTATTCCACCCCATGTTCACAGGTATTTCCTGATTTCCTTGTGTCTTGTTTTTGTATTTCCCCCCATTCTCGGCTGCATCTTTTACAAGGGCTCAAACTTTCTGCTTGGCCCTTTTTATATCAATATATGCTTGTATGTCTACAGAAGTTTGAAAAATATGGCCAAGTTTACTGAAACAAGAATCGGCATTTGTGAGAGTATTCTTTCTAGTTGATTGGGCCTTCTCAACCCAGCATGAAATGAATAAATTACAAGCTTACATGAGTATAGTTTAAGCTAATATTATGCTAGTAGTGACAAGTGTATTTTCAAATTATTGTAGGGATGTTCAAGCAAGTAGTATACTTCTAGATGATAAATATGAAGTTCGATTAGGGAGTCTAAGCGAAGTCTGTGTTCAAGAAGGCGATTCTCATCAAAGTAGAAGACTCCGATTTCTTCTGTTGCCTCAGTAAGTACACCACTAACAATTTTATTTCATGAATATTGATGAAAATTATGTCTGATACGCTGTTCATTATATTGACAGTATTGTGTTTCATTTGAGTTAATCCTTTCGGTTGCTTATGGTTTGTAACCAGATAACGAATGTCCCGACTTCTCTCTTTCTCATTGTTTGCCATAACTTCTTTAACAATTTTTTATAAGATTTAGTTTTATATGCTATACTGCAAATGCATATTATCTTATTTGTTATAAAAACGTTTATCTAATTTCTCGTTCCCCCTTTTAATATGCAGGTCCTCTGATCCAAGCTCATCTGGTAAGTATAACTCAAGTTCGGTTTTAGACATTGATTTTTAGTCATGTGATATTGTTGTTTCTGAAATAGTAGTATTGGTAAAGATAAGAGGGTGATTGTGCTTGTATCAAATTCATGGGCTAGCTTGAGAAGTTTTGCTGTTTCTGACATACACATAAGAGACTCATGTAGTAGAAGTTCCTGTGGTCTGTCCTTGTTTCTTACCAGTGCAAGTTTGCAACTTGACTACTTTTATGAATAATTCGGATGACCGTAATATCTATGCAATAACAGTGTAAAGATTTATACACAATCAGTGCATCATCTACCATTCATTTGTTTTGCTTTTATTTAATAGTCGATAATGATTGTAAATCAATGGTGGATGATGCAGCGACATTGTCAAAAAATCTTACGCTGTTAGTGCATACATCATTTTCTCAATTTGTATTAGGTGATTGATATGGTGGTTTATTTTTATATGCTTGTGGTAACCGTCTTCCCCTTGTTCCGAAGGGTTTTGCTCTTTTTATTTTCTTACTTAACATTTAGCTCTATAGTTAGAATGATTTGTTTCTTTGCATTTCTAAATCTGTCTCCTCGGGGATTCGCCGTTGTGTGAATTGTTAATCTGTGACTAATATTTTGACACAAATTTTGTTCAGGTTCATCAACATCAGTTTGTGCCTATGATGTGTATTGCTTCGGGAAAGTGTTACTTGGGCTGGTGACTGGTAAACTCGGACTCAGTGCGTCAAGTGACGGTGATGTAAAGGAATGGTTGGATCAAGTTCTACCTAACATTACTATGTATGACAAGGATCTCGTGACAAAAATTGTCGATCCATCTCTGTTTCTTGACGAGGATTTCTTAGAGGAAGTGTGGGCAATAGCCATTGTTGCCAGGTCTTGCCTTAATCCCAAACCTGCGAAACGACCCCCAATGAGATACGTCCTCAAGGCTTTGGAAAACCCTTTAAAAGTTGTCAGGGAAGAAAGCTCGAGCTCGGCAAGGCTTAGAGCAACCTCATCTAGAGGCTCTTGGAATGCTACTTTGTTCGGTAGTTGGCGTCATAGTTCATCCGATGCTGCAACAGTAGTAATTCCACCATCCTCTGGTCCATCAAAAGTAGAAGGAACTAGTAGTTTAAAGCTTTCAGGAACACCAGGCTCACAATCACCGCGTAGTTTCCACGACGGTGGTGATGGCATTTCATCATCGCAAAGACGTTACTCGAAGGAAATATTTTCGAAGCCGTCCGGCTTACATGATGTAGAGAGGGTGGATCAGGAATAGAGGTTTAATTCTTCACTATAATACCCTTGTGCTCTTATTGATTTGAGCATTGCTTGAGTATTTGGAATTAGAGAAGTGCATTTCAACACACAAAGTGCCACACAAATTCTTGAACAAAGGGAGTGATTGTATTTCTTTTCAGTGGTTTTGGTCACAAAAACTTGGTGAAGAGATAGAAAAAATAGAGAAGCCCAAGTGCAATGGGACGGGAATCGCTTGTCCCCAACAGTGTCTCATTCTCTGTCCCAAACTAATCTTATATCGATACGTGGATAAAAGCAAAAAGTAATAAAATTGAGCACTTTGATTGAGTTGAGACATGGAGTGAGACATCGTTTGGGACTAGTGATCTCTATCCGAGTGCAATGAAGGTAGATGTGGATACTTCTTTGACTGTGCTTGTTTTGGATTGCAACAAGCCCCAAATTTTTTTCACATGTAATTGATTTTTTTTCCTTACCACTTTGTAGTCTTCTAATGGAATGTAAATTTTAATGGTTCAGTTTTCTTCATTCAGAAAATGAAAGGGACACAATCAAAATTTGAAAGAGTGAAAAAGAATAACGTTACACAGATTATTCAGCCTTGAATCAAATAGTTGGCTTTGGAATTAAGACCAGTCTATAACTCTAATATTGAGAATGCACACATTATGAGTGCAAATTATTTAACTTAATAATAAATTTAAGTCCTCGACTCCTTTGCTTCAGCTGTAGACTTAAATATTAATGAACTGAATTTCCCATCTGCAGTAATCATAGACCTGAATCCAACAAAATTGTCTGAAAAGAGGAATATTATTAATATGTACCTCTTATCAAACTCGTCAAGGGGATTTATATAATGGTACAGCGGTTCAATCGATTGTTTATTAATTAAACCACATATCGATGAAGTTAAATATACGTATATAATATATTAACATTAATGTTAAAAAATTAATAAAAAACTATTTATTTTTCATTTTCACTAAAAAATAATTTTAAATAACCGGTCAGTATAATCGATTTTGACCAGTATGATCGTATGACCATAATAATTATTGTACCGTACTAGTATTGAGATCAGCTGAACCGGCCAGCACGAACCAATTTTTACAATACGAAAAGAGAATAGTGGTTTAAACCTTGAAAATTGTACTTACATATAAGAACCTAAAAATGAGTGAAACATAAAAAAGAAAAGAAGAAGGTCCCACCGAGATTTGAACTCGGGTTACTGGATTCAGAGTCCAATGTCCTGACCACTAGACCATGGGACCTTGTTATATTCAACAGCTGCAACAACATTTATACTAACATATATATTTAATGATGGATCAATATTTAATATTTTTGTAATATTTTTTGGTAAAGTTATCATTGTAATATTTGAATGTATAACCAGATCTATTGCATTTTGATCACAAAAAGAGAGAGAAGGATTGAATTGTGTGAGTGATGGAGGATCAACTTATTCAGCGGTTGGAATCTGCGGTGAAGCGCTTGGAGGCGCTATCAACTGGTTTCCACGGTGGCGCTTCATCTCGAGACGGTGGCGATTCGCCTGATGCGTCGTCGGATCCTGCGATTGTGGCGTTCGCCGATCTGGTGGATGAGTATCTAGGTAGAGTTACCAGTGCTGCGGAGAAGATTGGAGGACAGGTTTTGGAGATTACGAACATCGTTCGTGAAGCTTTTGCGGTTCAGAAACAGCTTTTGATTCAGATTAAGCATTCTCAGGTTAGCTCTTCTAATTAACACTTGTCATTTAATCGATTTTGTTTTTAATTTTCTGTATTCTCATTAGCTGAGTAAGTTGATTTTGGCGTGGAATTAATGAATTTAAGTTAAGCGGAATGATATTGTCACACTAATTTCAAATCTAAAGAGATTTGTTGTGGAAACAACTAGATGATAGATATGAGTTAATTAGGTTAAAAAATGGCGTGGAAATAAGTAATGAATATTTTCCTTAATATTTTTTAGCACATTCCTGCGATTGTTCATATCGAGTTCAAATCTCTGATTGTTCATTTTTTAATTGGCAATATGATCAATGAACTATGTGTATCTGCTCCTTTTTTGAGCTATTGTTCTTGGTCGGTAAAATAATAAGGTTTTGTGCTTTTGTCCTATTTTGTATGCACCCTATTTTATACAGTAACGTAGCATAACCTTTGATGCAGTTGAGGATGGCATCTTTCTGGAGGCAATCTGTTTTTCATTTCATGTTTGTGTGATTTCACTGATAGATTTGTCTGTTAAAAGATAATTGATGAACAATGTTGTGAACTAGAATTTGGATACAATAATTGAAGATGGTTCATTACCAAAAGAGAAGCTCAGTTTAGTTGGCTGTAGGAAAACTAGTGATTGTTACCCGTGTAGTATTGATGTTCTGTCTTCTGTGCTGTGCATGTCCTGGTGTTTGTGAATACTGTCTCAATTTGTTACATTTCCATTCTGCAGAAACCTGACCTTGCTGGGTTGGCTGAGTTTCTAAAACCGTTGAATGAAGTGATTGTCAAAGCTGCTAGAATGACAGAGGGAAGGAGATCTGATTTTTTTAATCACTTGAAGGCTGCTGTTGACAGTCTCTCAGCTCTAGCTTGGATTGCATTTACAGGGAAGGATTGTGGTAAGTGATGAATTATTCTTTACTGCAATGGTGGTTTACCTTTCAGTGAGCATTATGGTATCGTTCAATCCATGTAACCGACCCCACCTAGTGAGATTAAGGCTTGGTTGTTGTTGTTGACTTGTTGCTGCGACTTATTTTTCTTATGTATGTTGTTTCAAGGTATGAGTATGCCCATTGCACATGTCGAAGAAAGTTGGCAAATGGCTGAGTTTTACAGCAACAAGGTATTCTTGATGCATACCAGAAAATGTTGATCGTTGTTGTAGGATAAGTTTCATGAACTGTGGTCTTCTCTTTCACACTGAGGGGGAAAGGATGAAATGAGTTTTTCTTTAATTATTTTAGCAATTAGCATTGCCTCCCTCGTGTTGGAAAATATTTCATATTTACTGCAGTGTTTGTATCTATATCTGCTTCTTGAGTTACTTCAGCCCAATGGATGAGAAAAGAAGTAAATGATGATCGGCAAGCTTAATATTTATTTGACTTGACTCAGTGATTGTGGCTTTAAATGTTTTATTTCAAATATACTCTCTGTGAACATTTTAGGTGCAGAATGATTTTAGTCGATATTGCATTGTCCTTCTAGACTTTTCCTGCAAATTACCGTCTTGTTTTGAGTTTTGACCACTATTTCCTGAGTATAGAATATTGATATTGCGATTTCAACTGCAATAATCAGGTGCTAGTGGAGTATAGAAACAAGGACCCAAATCATGTTGAGTGGGTCAAAGCTCTGAAAGAGTTGTATCTTCCTGGTTTGAGAGATTATGTCAAGGGTTTTTATCCTTTAGGCCCTGTGTGGAGTTCAACAGGGAAAAATATTGCTCCGTCAAAAGCTTCTGCCCCCCCTGCTCCTGCTCCTCCTCCTCCTCCACCCGCTTCTCTCTTTAGTTCTGAATCAACTCAAGCTTCATCCTCTAAACCGAAAGAGGGGATGTCAGCTGTTTTTCAAGAGCTCAGCACTGGGAATGTCACTTCAGGTACCTTCTCATGCCTACTCTTACTTTCCTCATTGAATGATCAGATCATATATAAAATTTAAATGTTATCTACCAGGTTTGAGAAAGGTTACAGCTGATATGAAGACAAAAAATCGCTCAGATAGAACTGGAGTTGTAGGGACTATTGAAAAAGAAAATCGTGCAGGCTCACATGCATTTTCTAAAACAGGACCTCCAAAATTAGAACTTCAAATGGGCCGAAAGTAGGTCTATATATGTGTATGTCAGTTTGTGTGTGATTTGTGATATGATGTGTCAATGTCAAATTGTCAAGATTCTTATTTATTCTTTGCCGGGGTAGGTGGGCTGTTGAGAATCAAATCGGGAAAAAAGACTTGGTCATTGAAGATTGTGATGCAAGGCAGTCTGTATATGTTTATGGATGCAAAGATTCAGTTTTGCAAATTCAAGGTAGTCATAATTATTGTACGAGCTCCTTTCTTTACATGTTTGGTATATTAGATTTTGTTATGTTGCTATACAACTTATCTCTTGATGAAATTGTTATAATTTGCAGGAAAGGTCAACAATATAACTATTGATAAGTGCACAAAGATGGGAGTTGTATTTAAGGTTGGCATGTTACGTGGGAAATAGAGATTTTGATATTTTAAATTGTTGTACAAATTCATATTAGGGAAACTTATCATTTCTCTTTGTGCCTAAAATGTAGGATGTTGTTGCAGCTTTTGAGATTGTAAACTGTAATGGGGTTGAGGTGCAGTGTCAGGTACCTTACTTCTTTTTCCTCCTCAACAACCTCCAGTAATGTTGGTATCTTAGGTTAAATATGATTTTAGTCTGCCAAATGTTATGATAGTTATAACAATCCTACATCATCCTATTTATGTGAAAGATGAGATGCAGAGGATAATGGTAAGTTAAATGTGGTTTTAATTGTAATCGTGCTTGCTTCCACTAATTTAGGGTTCGGCTCCAACAATTTTGGTGGACAACACTTCTGGCTGCCAGCTTTATCTGAGCAAGGACTCTTTAGAAGCATCCATATCTACAGCCAAGTCAAGTGAGATCAATGTGCTGGTACCTGGTGCTGGGCCTGATGATGATTGGGTATGTTTTCATATTTCTGTCCTAATATTTGTCTGACACTGCAAAATTTGGTTCGACTATGGAGCAAGAGTTTGCCGGGTATTATCTCCCCAGGAAAAATAATTAACACATCCATTATTTACATTTTGGAGCTTTATCATTCTTTTGTCACTCCTGGATGTGAAATAAGGAAATGAATGATAACTTTTTGGAATGCTTAATTTAGGCCAGGTGCAGCAATTGAGTCAGATCAAACATGACATGCTTGGACCTTTAGTTTTGTATGCTGCATAGTGCATAGGATTCATCAGCATTGCTTGCATTTGTCTATATAAAATTGAAATTACATACCGCTTTACTAGCTTGGTCTTCCTAAGTGTTAACTGGATCCAGAAATTGTTGAAAGTTACACTTTTAAAATTTAATCACATTCTTTCATTTCAGGCGGAACATTCGTTGCCGCAACAATATATTCATGTGTTCAAGGATGGTCATTTTGAAACAACAACTGCTTCCCATTCCGGAGGTTAAGTTGATTGGCGATTTGAAGTTCATATTTATTTTTAATCATGTTCATTGGATTGCAGTGGAAGTGGCTTCAATTTCTTGTTTCTTTAATTCATTTACAAATACAATAGTATAGTTGGATTATATATGTTCATGTTTGGCTACCTTATTCGGATTTTTTCCATTTGCTTTTTTGAAGCAGCGGAAACATTCATGAGTTTTTGTTTGGCAGAGTTTGCTTCTGCTTGAGCGTGTAAGCGTGTTGTTGTTGTGAGTTACATTACTGGATTTATGTTTACAGAGGACCTTTCAGTGACATTTTCCTGTGTTGGTATGTATGTTTCATTCTAATGTTTTCTTCTGAAGATTGGTAATGTTTGAGCTTAATGACATAGTCCAAAGTTGTCAATCATATATTATTATTCCATATGTTCCTCAATTTTATTTTACACACAAATTTCAGATGTATAATTCTCTAATGAACTCACAATGATGAAAATAATAGCAGAATACAAAAAGTTAGGCCATTAACGAATCATCTAAATAAGTGAAAGATGGAACATCTAGGAAGAGGTATGATACACATACAAGGATCGATATTTCAAAGTTACTTCAAAACTCCACTAACGCACAGCAAGACTAATGTATAAAACATGAATATGTCATATATAGTGTTATTAATACACTACCGATCATCAAATCGGTCAAGATACTGCTAATGTTATAACAGTTCAATTGATAGTTTATTATTTAAATTGCATATTGATGAGGTTAGATATACATATGTATTCTATTTTTTTAATTTTTAGAAATATTTATATAGGAAACTGTCAATTAGAACGTATGCCGTGATTTTAGTATCAGAAGAGAAAATTATTTTCATATTATCTTTCCAATATAACTAGCAATAACAATCTCATTAACATGATTCAAGGAAACATATTTTGTCTCATAAAACGTGTCATATTTATATATCATTTATTGTGATTCGTCAAGAAAATATTTAATTATTAAATTCTTTCATCCTACCAATTAGTACAAATGAAGAAAAAAAAGATGTGTTCTCATAATTCAAGCCTAAGAACAATGGATAGCAGTAGGAATGTTAGATTCCGTGGCCCAATAATAACCTTAGTGACCAAAACCAGCAAAATCATCAAATATAATTGAATATCTAAAAAACTTAACGTTAGTAAGGAATTAATTAATAGTAGAAACGATAATAGGATTATAGGATGCTGTTATATATGTCTAACTAATGAGAGGAATTTTGTTTTCACATAAAAATATGGTTTTCTAATTTTGTTGTATTTAATAAAAGCAAATAAACTAATAAATCGAACCATATACATTCAGTTCAATTCGATTTTTAGATTATTAATAAACAAAAATCAAATCATGTACCTTTGGTTCGGTTTCTGATCTTCTCCAAAAAATGAATCAGATCATTACACCTCTTATAATATCAGTAGTTCAGTACATAGAATTGAATTTAATGTAAGTGGTTGAATATTGTTCATAAATGGTGGCAAGTACTATAATTTGTATATTCAAATAACACAATTCCCATAAAAAACGAATATTTATTTAATTTTAGGAAAAGAGTAAATTAAACACATCTTCGAAAAGATGATACATCATGTCCTATTGGCCATTATAATTTATTTTTTGAATCAACATTCATTACAATGAAAATACAACACACAACCTTATTCATAAAGTTACATTATTGAAATTGTAGTTATGCTTCATTTATTATCATAAAGAGAGATATTTGGCCTTGACTCTAAATTTATCACGACTTCCTTTTTTTAGCATCAACATCCTTCTCACCATAAGCTGAAATGTTGGGTCTTGGCTCAAAATCTTTCACGACATTTTCCTTGGCATTGATATCTTCGCCATAAGCTGAAAGGTTGGGTCTTGGTTCAAAATCTTTTACGACATCCTTTTCCTTGGCATCGATATCTTCGCCATAAGCTGTAATGTTAGGTCTTGGCTCAAAATCTTCCACAACATTATTTTCCTTGACATCGATATTGCCACCATAAGCTGAAATGTTAGGTCTTGGCTCAAAATCTTTCACGGTATTCTTTTCCTTGACATTAGTGTCGTCACCATAAGCTGAAAATTTGAGTCTTGGTTCTAAATCTTTTACAACTTCATTTTTTTTAGCATCAACATCGTTCTCACCATAAGCTGAAAGGTTGGGCCTCGGTTCAAAATCTTTTACAACTTTCTTGTTCTTAGCATTGATATCATTGTCACCATAAGTTGAAATGTTTGATCCTACTTCAAAATCATCAACAACTAGCTTCTTTTCTATGGTGACTAATTGTGCATTTTTGACCAATGAATCTTCACATTTGTTGTGGAAACCTTCTCTTGGCACGTTCTGATCTTTCATGACCAATCTCCAATCTTCTCCCAGGTCTTTTCTTGATTCCACAGTATCTACAAACTTCTCCACAGAAATATAAAATGAAAATTAAATTAAGGAAGACAAGATGAAAGTAATGGTCAGAATACATGTAATAATGCGTTGCTATCTTAATTACAATGCATTGGAACCGTGGCAATTAGGAATAAGGATCATCTCCATTAATGAAAATGTAAGTATTACAAAAAATAAAAGAAAGAATAATATGGTAAGACATTTTTATTTTTTGTATATAATATAATAATACTTTTGTTATTGAAAACACATATAAAATCAATTATTTGTCT
Source organism: Lupinus angustifolius (assembly GCF_001865875.1). Classification (NCBI taxonomy): domain Eukaryota; kingdom Viridiplantae; phylum Streptophyta; class Magnoliopsida; order Fabales; family Fabaceae; genus Lupinus; species Lupinus angustifolius. Next base: position 25,175,979 of record NC_032011.1, on the reverse strand, counting down.
CTCAATTAATAAAAATGATCCTTCTAAATAGCATTTTCAACCTGTTCTGCAAATATTCAAATCTAATTACAATAGAACTTAGTCCTTGAGAAGTAAAATTAAGAAGAAAATATTTAAAATAATCTTGGGACCACATGAAATTAAATTACACAAAGTAGCAAAAAATGCAACATTGTCAATGTATAATGCATGGTGTTAAACTCAATTCATTATGAACCCAAATCCTCTATACCAAAAGTTTTAAATGTTTTTATACTAACATATTTAGGTATTTGACAAAACATCATTAAGTTAATATAGAGATATATAAAACTTTTGGTATAGAAGATTTGAAGTCATTCATTAGAAGCCTTTGAAGTGGATTAAATTTAGCTTTATTACTTATAAAAATATTAAAAAGTATAAACAACTAACTAATTAATAGAGATATGATAAGAAATGAATGAAAATTAAAACCTACTAAGTAAAGGAAGAGAAGAGGAAGCAAAGCAAGTGAGGGTCTCATTTTTAGAATCAAGAAATGATAGTTTCACTTTCTCTAATAACTTAGAATTGTTTGTGTCATGATCCCTATCACCTTTGCCTATTTATAGCTTCATACTCAACATAACATAGGATACTTTTAACAATAAATAATTCCCCGGTCAATCTGGCACACCTTACTATGCAACCAAGTTATTCCAATTTCATTGGATTAGACAGTTCGACCGATTTGATTGCTGATTGATCTTAAAAATATTTTTTGCTTGTATTTTTAATCGAATGAGGGGTAAGACTGCTTTCAATCTGATTTTTTTTTGTCTAATCATGTTAAATCTGGTTAAACTATAATAATCTTGAAAGTAAATTGAACGATTCACATTTAAAAAAATGTAATATTATTCTAATATTTTATTTTACTTCGGTCCGAAAAAATATAGAGATATTACTTCAATATAATTATATATAAAAATACTCAATCTGACCATATAATTTATCATTTTAAACCAGTTAAATTTAATATCAAACCTCTTTCAATTTGATGTTCTTCTCGAATTTGACTTATGCAAAGAAAAAGTAATTTTAATTAAGTGAAACAATTACATGTGCCAAAAAGACTGAGTGAATTACATTGTCATATTTTATTTATATTCAACTTTTGAAAATAAATTTATGACATTTGGCCTCATAAGTTTTTTATTTTAAATAAGTCTTATAAATTTCTAACATTCAATAAATAAATATTTTTCATCAATCACCATTTAAAACTAAAAAGACACATGTCACACAAAAATAAATTATTCATTGCTCTTCCATGGTGGCCTTCACCATGGTCGTCGTCCTCCACTATAAACATCGTCTAAGATTGTTGCCTTTACTTAGAAAGATCGTGACAATGTTTTTGTTTTTATTTTCATTTTAACAAATGTACTTTTTAACCGTGTTGACAAAAATAATTATTTGTTAGAGCTCAAAAATTTATGAGACTTCGAAACAAAATAACTTAGGAGACTAAATGCAACTTAAGTTAAATTTGAATAATCAATAATACTTCTGCCATAAACTTATTTTTCAATAATCAATTTAAATTGTAACAAAAACAAATTTGAATATATTTTATTTTATTTCCTATTTTGAATTCAACCTAGCATGATAAACCTGAAATGAAAAGGAATTGGATGATATTCAAGCACTATTTTTTTTTCTTTCTGGCGTCAACAACCTTTTTCTTTACTAATTCAATGTGCCACTCAGGTTGATATTATTCCTGGTTGTCTCTATGTATCATTAAAGTATTAAACATAATATGCTTAGTCTATTAAGGTTGGAGTAAGAAACATTGCAAGATATTTATGCACAGTTGCACACTACTATATATATATTTTTTATACACACTATCCCATATATATATATATATATATTAGAGTCTAATATCAATATAACGTTAATGTAAATATTTATACATAATTATTAAATCACCATTCATTTATATTTTTTTAAAAAGTCAATAATGATTTAAGATAGATGGTAGATGATATATTGTCAGTATACATATTTTCCTCTATTTTTTATGCACACAATATATGCTTGATAGTGTTGTTGTGTATTTCACTTTCAGCCCCTCCTTATACTAACACAAATATTGAGTTTGATAATAGAAAAAGATAAAATTACATAGTATTGCAGATACATCTCCGCTTATAAATAAAACAAGATACATCTCCAATCTTCAAAAAAATATTCATGGCATTTCAACTGAAAATAACTTATATATAACTGAAAATTAATAATTAAATTATCCTTCTCTAGCTAGCTTACATAATTCTACTTTAAAAATTAATATATTCTTAAGACTGTATTGTAGTTCTAAGTTCTTTTTTTTTTACTTAAAATAGGAATTTATGGTCACGTAGCATTTTTTACTATATTCTTAAAACTAACCAAACATTTTATCTGTCTATACACTGATACACGTAGCATTTGTTTGTTTTCTTCTTGTTGGGACTCTAGTGAGTGAGAGTATAAGGGTGGTGGTGGTTCTCATGTCACGTTCATGGTCACTCAATTATTATAACAGGGAAATATAATAATGAAGACTATAATTGAGAGCATTATTTGTAGGTCATGAGTACCGGTGGATTCAGAAACTTTAGAATAGTGTGGGTCAAATCTTAATATTCATGGTATTAAATTCTCATCCGCACTTGTTCGGGGAGGCGAAAAATTCTCATCAACAATGGATGACCATTTGGTTTGTCACTATTTGGTCCTTGTGGTTAGTTAGAAATAAAATTATCTTTGAATAATATTCTTTTAATCTTGATGAGGTAATGTTCGTTATTTACCTTCATTCGTGGAATCTTCTTAGTGCTCGATTCGCCAGGTTTTCTTTCTCCTTTTTGGAATGGGTTTGGAATCCAACTAGTTACATTTCTTGTAATAGTTAACGTCTTTGTGGAAAGGAATACCATTTGTTCTCATAACTATTTATTTTTTAATAAATTATTACAGATCAAAAAAAAAATTCATGGTATTAAAATAAATACATTTTTTCAAACAATTGATACATTTATTATTAGCATATGGTATAAAACATGCTCAACCTCCATGAGCAAGATCAACATCACTTCAAAATCAAACTATGAATGCTCTAAGGTATTTTTTTCTTTAAATTCATCGCTAAAACTTCAATTTTTTATATAGTTGGAATATTAATTATCATTTATGTGTATTATTTTTGTGGATTTAGTAACTATATAAAAAACACTCCCTTATAAATATCAAATCCAAATCGATATAAGAATCACAATTAATAATGATATTTAGAGGAAAGATGATGAAAGGAATTTGCAATGATCGATAGGTAAACTTAAAAATAAATTGAACCTGATAATTTAAAAATAATCTCAATTTTACAAAGAGCAACATACCCAATCAAAACTTGTCATTGAGGTAAGGTAACAAGAAGGGAATAGGAAGAAATTTTTGTGTGTAAGCAATAAAAATTTGAAACTCTATATAGCTTTTGGCTTTAATTTAGTGCATATTAAATATATAATTCGATTTCTTCCATAAACTCATATGAAAAGATTGTTATAATGGTATTGGTTTCCGACACAAGTTTGCATCCTTTTCTTTTTAGGTAGTTTATTGGTTTTTAAGGCGGTTAATAAACTATTAGAGTTGTTTGGTAAAGAGAAATTGGATGAAGTTTGTACAAAAAGAAATTGTAGTATTTTTTGGTAGAATGAGGAAAAGAAAAGAAAAAAAGGCGCTAACGCCTTAAAAATGAAACTTCCATAGCTCTATTGCGTGTGAGCTCCTGGTGGGGAGAATAAAAAATCAAGATATCATGACCATTAGAGGTCTCATGCTTTGCTAAGAAGCCAGCATAAGAATTGTCTTCACGAAGAATGTGTTGAAGCTTTATGTGCTAGTCTTGTTGCAACATCTCACAAATAGCATAGATTATCGAGGAATAAGCATGGGTAGTCATGGAATTCTGAAGGATTAGAGATAGAGAGTCCTTGGAGTTAGTCATGCAAACGATATTTTTATAGCCTTTACTTCATGATATATGTAAACTATGGTGGAGGGCTGTGAGCTCCGCCTTCAAGTTGTCTGCAGTACCAATAGATCCAGAGAAGCTAAGGATGAATCTACCATCAGAGTCTCTCAGGATACCTCCAAAACCAGCAAGACCGGGATTTCCAAAGGAGCTACCATCAACATTAAGAGCTATGCAACCATCAGAGGACAAGTCCAATGCACAAGATGGGATCAGCTTCGAACATCGTCTGTCGGAAAAAAGCATTTGAAAGCTAATTTTTAGAAACCTAATTTTTAAAAACCTAATTTTTAAATTCATTCAAACAACTTTTCAAAAACCATGAGTTTTAAATAATTCATTTGTTAGTTTTAGCCATTTAAAATTTACCAAATTTCATTAATTACAACATATTAAAATGCATACCAACAATTATAGATTAATTATAAGTAAATATACAAATAACTATTAGAAATAACTACTAATAACTCTACCAAATTCCTAATATTTATTTTATTAAAAATAGTAATAATTTTACCAAATTACAAATATTTATTTAATTATCTACACATTTAATTATTCTAATTAAAAATAAAATTCAACTAATAAAAAACTAAATGATAATTAGATAAAGAATATATGTCTTTCTAATCATTTATTAAATTTTAGCTTACTTTGCCATTAATTTTATCAAATAACTATAATTCGATAAATTATGGGCCTAAACTTAATGATTTTGTGTGGGATTCCATTAACTTTGTCAAACATATGAGTATATTAAACATATATATCTAATAAAAAATGATATATCTTCATATTAATTTCTCATACAAACACTTTTAACTATAAGAAAATGACATATGTCAAAAAGTAATATATTTTTTACGGACTACTAAAGATATTCCCTTATTTTATAGGTAAGGAGTTAATTTCTTTCAAGATACTTTGATTATTAATGATTAATTTAAAAAAATATATATCTTTTATTGTGTATATGACAATTTGTAAGGAGTTTAATGAGAAGATATAGTATTACTCATCCAATATAAATAATTGGAATTTGTGGGGCAAGTGTCCCCTAGTCATCATGATCCATTGGCAGAAAGCCTGTGTTGAGCCATGTGACTCATGTCCCCAAATTATGAACTATACTTTGGTTTTTCTCATGTAGATTTATCTTGTGTTCTCTGAAAGCTAAATATAGGGATCCTTACATAGATTCACACTCACTATATTAAAATAGTTATATGAATTTAAAGATAGATTATATATCTCTATATTTTTAATAATCAATATCTATGTACTAGTTTGTTATTATATTTCAATCATTAAATTTAGTTAAAAGATGAATCATAATCTTATTTAGACGTGTGATCATGTTTGTCTCCAAAAAGATTATTCATTTACTTATCAACTAAATATTACTCCACAAACGAATAATATTTCTCTAATATGAGACTATGAGTACACTTTTGCTGCTATCGTTTTCAAGTTGTAGTAAAATAAAAAATTTGATTGAATATATACAATCATTAAAAAAGACACCAAATATAAACAAATATAAAGTAATCAATACGTTTGTGGATCCCCAACATTGCATGCTGAAATTTATAAAGACTTAAGTTTTGCAATATAGGAGAGTGAACTAGTCTTCTTTATCATTGGAGCTTAAGCTAATAATAATATAAATAGATTTGACATCATATTTTAAATGGAGATTATTTTAATTTTAGTAATGTATTAACTTACACGGATTAGTTTAATTTATCAAAATAATTGTCTCTATTGTGAAAGTGTGATAATGTTTCTTGGTTATCATAATATTCCTTAAATTTGATCGAAGACTGCTTATGGAAAATCTTGTTTAAGGAAGAAAGAAAATTGTTTATATTTTGTGTGAATCCAATAATGCAATCAACCTTACATAAAATGATTTGTGGATTAAATATAAAAATAACGTTCTATGTTCAATAGTTATGGGAGTAGTTGCTCTAATGTACATGAATTCATACCATTTGTATAAATTCATCAATTATATGTAAAAGTTTCAATCATTCAATGGTTTAGATTAATATATAAGGCCTATCTTAGCCTCCTAAACTACCCCTCTAACCTAAACTTTTATAATATAAAAAAAATAATACATTAGTAAGTTCATCTACTTTTTTTCATAAAGAGTAAAAAAAATTAATATATGTTGGTGCAACAGAAGCGATTGATGACCACAAGCAATTAAATAATATGCATAGAATAAATAGAAGAGAAGAAACAAGAAAATTTGTTAACGAAGTTCGGTCAATTGTGCCTACATCTCCGAAAGTGCTGAGCGGCTACTAAGATATTATTAGAGAATAAAGATTATAAATCATGGCACACTTATGGGCCCACATGCCCATGAAGTGTTTCTATTTGATATTTATATCTAATGCACATTACAACAAATAACATAAGTCCAATATATGACATTGATATTTTACTATATTCTAATGTGAGGTAATATAGGAATTCATATAACCTCATCAAATAATACAATGCTACACCACTCCCACCAATATTTTATTTGAACCCTTTGGACTTTGGAACCACCGATCTATATACTCTTCTGATCAATAGAAATTAAACTAAACTGAAAAGGGATTCAATATATAGAAGCTGAAATATGGGAGTAAAGTTTATGCCTTGGATCCTCTTTCTTCATCTACTAGTAATTTTGGTATCCTATGTGTTAATAAATTTTTCTTGAAACTCTTTTTACTTTCCTAAGTTATTCCTTGATTAAACAACTTTGTTTTTGTTGCAGTGTTCCTATGGAGATCAAGCAAGGGAATTGGCTGAAAAAGAAAACAAATTCTTGGAATTTGCACTTGAAGGTGGTGACAAAATCTCTACTAATATCAAAGATATACATCATGAGCATAAACATGCACATGTTATGGACCATATAGACCCTTCACTAATGGTATTCTTCACCTTGAAAGATTTGAAGGTAGGGACAAGAATGCCAATTCATTTTCCAAAGAGAGATCCATCAAACTCTCCTAAGTTATGGCCAAAAGAACAAGCTGATTCAATTCCTTTCTCATTGAACCAACTTCCATACATTCTCAAACTTTTCTCTTTTTCACCAAACTCTCCTCAAGCCATAGCCATGCAAAGCACACTAAGTGAATGTGAGACCAAACCCATCAAAGGTGAGGTCAAATTTTGTGCCACCTCTTATGAATCAATGCTTGAGTTTACACATAGAATAATAGGGTCAAAATCTAATCTTCAAAGCTTTGCTACTTTGCACCAAACAAAGTCAAGTGTGACTTTCCAGAACTACACAATCTTAGATACCCTAATGGAAATTCCAGCTCCTAAAATGGTGGCTTGTCACACCATGCCATACCCTTATGCAGTTTTTTATTGTCATAGCCAAGAAAGTGAGAATAGGGTATATAGGGTGTTATTAGAAGGTGATAATAAGGACAAGGTGGAAGCAATGGTTGTTTGTCACTTAGATACATCTCAATGGTCACCAAGACATGTTTCATTTCAAGTTCTTGGGGTTACTCCAGGAACCTCTTCTGTGTGCCACTTTTTTCCATCAGATCATCTCATTTGGGTCCCCAAATTGCAAATTCATGGTTCTTCAAGCGTGTGATTTGAACTATATATATGCACCTAGCTCTATGTTAGTACTAATAAATGCAAATTTTGCAGATCTGAATGATGTAAAATTTCATAGCATTTATATATGTGTGAGTATCCTTGTTAAATGCATCATAATTTTGATTTATATGATTAACTTCAGCATGCCATAATTTTGATTTATATGGTGTGAGAAGAAAGGAAGGGTAGTTCTCCCCTTTATGTTATTTCATCATATAACTAAAGCAATAGAGCTTCTCAAAGAGTGAAAAAGAGTAAGTTATATATGTTCATTATTTCTGACAAAATAACTAAATAAAATCTATTGAAACTTTAAATTTAGAACTAAAAGTATTTGACAAGGATTCACTAATAAATATAAAAGGGTTATTATATTTGCCACCAATACTAACAAACAGTCACTAAATTAAAGACTCTAATCATATTTTTAACTTATATTTAACAAGATGACTATTTGTTATTCGTGGCAAAGATATTAATACAGTAGTTACAGAAGATATTAGATTTTCATATAGACTATAAGATCAAAGTTAGATGGCTAGGAATAATGTTCATTAGAAAAGATAACCATATATTCCAAAAGATAATAGTTTTGAATACCTATATTGTACCCAAAAAATATAATAGCCTCATAGGATTGAGTTTATATTTTCGGGTTTAAAATGTTGCTTCACTTTTTTTCAGCGGTGGATTTACAAAGGCACCCAAGCCCAAGTCGACAATGGATCTTTAGGCTTCATCTTTCGTTTGTTTTTCTGTATCAATTTTATGGGGAGAGAGTTTTTTACCCAAATCTATTAATTTTGAATCAAACTTGCAAAAAACTTAATATCCTCGGTTTCATTTTTTATTTGTACACTAAATTCTCATCATCTCAAACTTCAAAGACATCCTTAACTTCTCTATTCTTTCAACAAACCAACTTTTTTCTCAAACCCCACACACTTATATTCTTCTCACACCATCTTAAACTCTTTTGCATCTTTTTTTGTTTGCATTTCGTGCTTCATTTAGACAAACCAGTATTGGAATGTATTTTAAAAAAAAAAGTTTCTAGAAGCAATTGTGGGAATATTTTTTTCTTTCCAAGAGGTTCTAGTAACTCCCATTAATGCGTTGGTCCTGCTTGCCACTCTCACTATTGCTATTTATTTAGTACTATTAATAGCATCCTTACTTTATAAGTAATGAAGTAATCTTTTAGAGTGTGCGATTCCTAATAATTATTGCTCTTAGAAATTAAACCCTTTTGGTCTTTATGAAGATATTTTATATGCCCCTCTTAGTATTGCTATGTTTAGCAGACTTTATAATATTGAAGAGGTTTAGTGGAACAATAGTTAATGTCAAGTATTAACGCATCAAAACCATGAGCCTTAGCAGTCTTCAGACCATAGAAGGCCAAAACCCTGCCACCCCAGTGGAGCATATTCCATGCAACGTGTGATTTTATAATAATCAGATCAAAATCATTCTTACCTTTTTAATGACATATCGACATATATATATATTAAAAAATTGTTAACCAATGGTATAACTATTCCATTAGTAGAGAATTAATCTCTTCTAGAATGTAAACAAAGCACTAAATTAACTTTTTACACTAACGGGTGTTGATACAAGTGATATATGCTTGATTATCCTTAAGTAATGTTTCAAATTCGAGTCTTATAGATAAAAAATAATTGTTGGGAAAGTTAGCCCCACATACATGTAAATGTTCCCGATTCGGATATGATTGTATTTAGTGGTAGATAAAAAATCTTAAAATATGAAAATATTATGAAAGCAATATTCTGAAACACGTTTAACACTCGGTATACCATATGCAAAATTAAATTATGTGAGCAATGATCTCAATTGTCATGGTTGGGTGCCAGAATGTCAAAATCTTCTAGAACTGCCAATAAAATATTTGGCCACTTTCTATGTTCATGTGGGGTGGTTGTAATTTAATATCATTGCATAAGGAAGGGGAAGTTAACTTCAAATCTGAAACTCTTTTCGACCATTTTGTTTTTCTGGCAAAATAATATACGTAGAGGAGAGGAAAATATGGGGATTGATTTAGATAGAGGTTCTACTCTCAACACTAAAAGAGATTCATTCCTAACTCCAACAACAAATGGAATTGCGTTTTGAACCATCATTTTCAATAATTTTGGAACTTTGATTTTTATGTAGCAAAGTTATTTTGTGAGCAATCACTAGCAAAATGGGCAAAACATGCTGGTCTGCTTGCATAACATATAAAATTTTGTTAACAAGAAATACAAATTTTGTTCATTTTCCTATTTAACTTTACCTACTTGTAAGTCATGTGGGCAATGCAGACAGCCTGAAGCGTGGTGTAAGAAAAAAATTCAAAAAAATATGATGTGATTTAATGCCTAAAAAATGTCATGTGATTTGATGTTTCAAAAAAGTTGTGATATGGTATAATTTGTTCAACTTCATATAAAATATAAAAAATAATTAAAATCTTTTTCCTTCAATTACTTTATTTAAATTTTCTTTATTGTATGAAATTTTTATTTTTATATCATTTATCAATGTTTATGAACCGCCGGACTATCCGTTAGCCCATTTCAAAATGAATATAATATGTAATTTTATCAGTTAAGACAATACTAATATGTACACACTTACTTAAATTTTACTGATATTTGTAGACATGGGCAAAACGGGTCTGGTGGCCATCTTTAATTATGACAAGAGCTTTCTAACAACTTTCATTGTATAGTTAACAAAGTTCAATTCGTATTCCCATAAACATATTGCCCACCTTTGCCATAAGGCAAATTAAATTTCATTCTCATTCAAAGAGGGATATTACACTTAGCATGATTATTTTCTTGAAGACTTACATGTTATCTTTTAGTCGACTAAGATTATTATAGGTAACAAAACTATACCAATATTTAACACAATTGTATATTAAGAGCTTGAACTTAAGACCATATTTTTAACCATGACTTTTGGTTTTTAATCTTATGATCAAAATTAAAAATAGGTGATAGTGAAGCTAAAATTTTATCATAATTATGAAAATCACCCTAACTTTAATAGACAAATTTTTCTGAGAACTCTCAACGGTAAAAGTTCGTGGAGGAGTAAAAGTTACACAAGAACATATCAAGAGAAAGCGTGTCTATTGTTGAAATTTCTGCAGGACACAAAAACAATTGCATTAAAGGAATAATAATTAATAACCACAAATATTAAAGAGATATATCTATAACTAAAGGGTTCAAGCGTTGATGAATACATCAAATACAATAATCTTTGAAACATGAATAGCTCAAATGCAAAATAAGCCTTAAATAATGCTAATCACTATATCACAAATACAATATAGAGTACTGTACATCATTTAATAGCATTCAACACATAAGCGCGGTTGAATGTGCGTTATTAAATATCAATTCTAACGTAATGATTTGTGTATCTTCATCTTATGATGGGACCTTTAATCCTTTTTGACAATTTGTTCAACCATAACATCATCAAGTTTCTTAAACTTAGCTTCAAATTTCTTGACAAAAGGATTCTTCTGCTTCTGCTCCTTGGACACAACACGAGTGTGATATAATATGACATTAGGTTTTATATCAAAGTCCCTAATGAAACGAGATTTTTCTGCATCTGATGCTAGTAGAAGATCATTAATTAGTTCTGGCATAGGTTGACCCTTCATTTTATTCTTCCAATAATCTTCTATATCTTTTCTTGCAAAGCTAAGATTGGCAACCTAATCACAAAAAATTGTAGCAGTCTCAGCAGAGAGAAAATTGATGAATGTTAAAGTATATATAAACCTAGGTTAAAAGAATAATTTGATTTTTTGATAAAAGAAGATTTAGAAAACTTACCGAGAGAAGAGAGAACACTATGAACATAACAAATATGGATTTCATGTCTATGCTAATGAATGGAGAGAGTTTATTAGAATTGCTAGGTTATGACTATTTCCTTATGCTATATATATATAGCTTATATTATAGCATATCATAATAGTTGAAAAAAATGAAGTACATGATTTAATTAATTAATTAATTAATTCAAAGTCCAAATGGTGGGTAGGCAACAATAAAGTATTAAGTCGGTAAGCACCTCAAATAGCTTAGGACAGTTATATGCGACCATTCACAACTACATGGCTCACACAGTTTCTGTCTTTTTGACCAAAACATAAAAAAATCGCTTGTTTTTGTCACACACATTTATAGAAAATCAACAATATATTGGTCTAGTGGTATAAAGATTTATTGGATTCCTAAGATCGAAAGTTCAATTCCTGAGAGTGATACTTGTTGAGAAGGACAACCACAAACCCCAAAAGGTAAGAAATACTCTTGGTAGTACCAAAAAAACACATTTATACAAAGGACAATAAATCTGTCACTTTGGTTTGTTCCTTTTTAATTGATGTAAATAGATTAAAAATCATAGTTAATATGATTATTTGTAATAAAAATCATAATTAACAATGAAAAGTAACCATTACATTTTTTATGAAACCTCCATAGCTTCATTTGAGCTCAAACAATCCCACCAATTTTATTTTTCTTTTAATGTCAAGTGGAGCCACTTGTTATAAGAATTATACTTCATTTATGCTACTTCTATAATGAACACCATAATGCTGTGTGCACATGTGATTATTAGAAGTAGAATGAGATTATTACAAGACCTTATGATAGGGTTTTGGCTTTTTCTCTACCTGTTGCACGTGTTTGCAATAATCATAATAGCACCACCCTACCTATGCATTATATTTTATAGTAATGATTTCAACTTCAATAAAGTTTAGAATATGTTATTAGATATATTCTGACTTTTGCTTTATTAATAATTTAATATTCATTACTTAACATGAAATATATTTGAATAATTTATAACTATGCTCAACATTAATGTCATCGTTACTAGTTAAGCCTTGGGTCAAGAGTTGTCAGGTTCTGTCTGCTGCACAATTGCAAAAATATTAAAATGAAAAGAAACAAAGTTATTATTCATGCAACATATGGTAGCCTGAGAATTTAAAATTATGACCCAAAATAATCCTTCAATTTAAAGTACACCAGTTAAAATAGTAAAAAAAATATAAATCTTATTTTGGGATCGATGAATTTAATATTTTTTGGATATTACTAAGGGTATTCTCATCTTTTTAGTTGAGGAACTAATTCATTTCGAAATTCATAGATATTCATTCCAACAAGTATCGCTCTAAATAGAACCTTACACTATCTGACCAACGTTTGATGAATTTAATAATTTAAGAACTAGTAAATTAGTTAACAAAATCTTTGTCTAACTTTATATGATGCATTTTAAGCAGGAAAAATGATAATCTTATACCTCTTTTCATTGAGGTCATTTTTCACACATAATCAACTATTCATTATTATTTTCAAGCAAGTATTTTTAAATCAAAATATGGGATGAAATTGATGTTCCTTATTATAATATGTTTTAAATGTGTGAATATAAAAAATTATAGTCTTAATTTTTTATTTTCAAATAAGATAGGTCTAGAAGAAAAGTGGATAGAGACTGCGTAAGATGATGGTCAAGCTGAAACACGGCAAAGCAACTCTCCTTATTGGTGAATGAGAGGGTTGACACTATGTCACTCATCAAAGAAAAGGAGAATATAGAGTTTAAAATCTATATACTGACATTATAAAGTTTTTACACTGTCAACATATTATCTACCATTAATTTGTAATAATTTTGTTTGAAAGTCAATATTAGTTAACATATAAATGATGAAGATTTACTGACAGTGTAAAAAATACTTACACTGTCAGTGTATATATATTAAATCTTATTTTTATATCTTACAAAATGTATTACTCACTACATTACTTTTCTAATGTCAAAAGATATGTTATCATACTTACATCAAGTAATATATGTTGAATGATAATATTTTATTTATTAATGATTGGTTTATAAGTGATTTGTATCACTTTTTGTGAATAGAAAGATTTAGTAATATTACTCTTTCTAAATTACTCAATACAACATTAATAATTACCCAATTAAAAATATGATAACATTAAATTTATTGTAGGACTTATCAATTAAACTGAAGTTAATATCTATATATTGTCAATATAAATATGAATGATGCATTGTGTAGGGACAATTTTTTCTCATTAAACAATATCATAGTATTAAAATAACACATTTATAAAGATGGTAAAATCTTTATTGTAATTATTTTAGTAATATTGAAGAATTTAATAGGTATTCGAAATTCATTTTCATACATGTAATAAAAGACTTATATGGATGTTAAATTGACCCCACTTTTCATTTTTTATTATGTATTATATAAGTTATGGTCATGTTAAAATTCACTCAATCTTGTGTATAATAAGTAACTAACTTTTAAGTTAGTAACAAATGAAGCGTTCATGTAATTCATGTAATGTTCTACTAAATTTCCAAGTATTAAAATTTGTCAAATATTTAATTTTTGTGAACAATATTTACTAAGAGATATAATCATATACTCTAAAATTGATTGGTTACTTACCTATAGAATGATGATTGAATATTATTGGTTATACAAAAAATCCTAGTCCATTATGAATGTATTTGAAAGTATATGAAAGTAATAAGTTGTAGTTCTATTTAATATAATTGACTTATAATCTAACTAAATGCTTATAAGCTATCTGCCAGATTCTAAGTTATCTAAGAGATTATAAATTAGGGGTTGAAAATTGAAAGATGATAAGTTGTTTGATTGAATCAAATCTTTTTATTAAGATTCCTTAATAAGTTAGTTAATATGTATTAAATGACATAAGTTAATGGATTAATTTTTTATAAGATACCTCAAACAACTTATCATATATATTATATACGATTTATAAGCATGTAATTATTTCATTTGTCAATAATTAATAGGTTGCCTATTTTTTTGAAATAGGCTAATTGAGTAGCATATAAGCTTCTTAGTCTTGTTATCAAATACACTCTATAAGCTATCCACTAAATAATTTGATAAAAAATAATTTTTTTTATTTGAAATGGCCTAATTGAGTAGCATATAAGCTTCTTATTGGTGTTATCAAATACATTCTATAAGCTATCCACTAAATTAATTGATAAAATTACTATTTTTTTATTTGAGATATCCTATGATTTAAATAGAAGGTAGGAACTTATACAATTTTCTATCTAGTAGATAATATTATCAAATAATGATAATTTAATCAGCTAATATATTGACTTCTAACTAACTTATAAGTTGAGACTAGTTTCTAAGTTATTTTTTTCATTTCATTACAGGTTCTACACAATTCCATGACAATCACACTTCTCTTCCCTCTTTCTCCATTCACTTCATCCAATGGTTTAAAATCTTTCCAATATTGCTGTAAAGTTTTTATATTGTCTTCATATCATTTATTATTGATTATATTATTTTTGTTTGAGAGGCAATGATAATTAATATTTAAATAATAAATGATTTGCTGACAGTATAAAAACATTTATACTGTCAGTATATACATATTAAATCATTTTAGGATTTATATTTGTGCAAAAATGGTCTTACGTGCAATCAAACATTTATATTTGATGAATAATTTACTCGAGGTATCTATGGTTGCACCCCATGGAGGATTCCAACTTTGTTTGTTAGCCCAAGAAAATATATAATATAATTCCGTGGGAGTAGCCGAAATATGAGGTATTAAGCTAAGTGGGTGTATTTATCAATCATTACATTTAGTGTAGAAGACACAACCCTACAAAAAAGATAACAAACTTAGAGATTAAAATCTATACATTGACATTGTAAATTTTTTTATATTATCAACATATTATCCACTATTGACTTGTAACACTTTTGTTTGAAAGTCAATAATAGTTAACATATCAATGATAGAGATTTACAAACAATGTAAAAATACTTACATCGTTGGTATATATATATTAAATCCTAATAAGAGTGTGCCAAAATGGCCGGTTGGCTTTTTCCTTGAAAGTCAACTTGAAATGTGCATCACTAAAAAAAACGATTATGGTGGTCATAAACAAATCCAATCCAAATTTATTTGCACTTAGTTTTGTTCCCTATATAGGTTATAGCTTCATGTATAGCATGTTGCATGTATCCATATTTTGGGATAGGGTTATTGCATTTGTTTTGTTTTTTGTATGTCCTAAATGGGTGGTTGTGATATATCTAGAAATACAAAGTCAACTTAGTTTCTGCAACAGAAACCCTACTTGTTCTTATAATAATACTTCATCAATGCCTCAAAACATGGGAGGAAACACAATGGACTATCATTACATGTCATTAATAAACCTTACAAATTAATTATGACACTCAAAAAATATTATTATCTCGAACTGAAAATATATCATGTTGGTTAATAATTTTAAACATTCATTATTACTAATGTTTTTGTTTTATTATTGTTAGTGTGAGACAAAATTTATTATCTTAAATCATGTTCATATGTTCCCTCATACTAATGAAAATATGTTATATCAATTACAAATTTTAAATATTATTGATTTGTGACAAAATATGAGCCACACTATCTTTGGATATGTACTATTCAGCATTCAACTAGTGGAGGAACACTTAGCTATATACCTTCCCCATTTCCATATCAACTATTGTAAACGAAAACAATGTTACATTTGGCACAAAGATTACATGTCTCCATTTTATTGTCCTGGTCTAATAAAAAAGTAACATTTTATTAATAACAAAAATTCTAAAAACATAAAATAATATATTTACATTACTTATAGAAAGCTTATTAATTATGAATATGGAGACACATTCATTTTAAGACAGATGATCCTTGTTCCACATTTAGATACGGTCAAAACCAAGATATAGGGTGATAGCATCACTTATGATATTGTAATGTTCAAATCGCTTTATAAAAAGGTTTCAATGTGAAGATGGGTATGAATCACATGTGTTACGGCGAAAAGTGGCATTATCTTACCAAATTGGTCATCTTCTTTATCCTTCCTATGACTCAAAAATGGGTTCATTTAAAGAAGAAAGGATCTAAAATGGTCCCAAAATTTTTAAATGTGGTTAGAGTAATTTTTTGGGGTCAAATTAGTCCCTACCAAATGTTGTAAATTATGCTAAAAGAGACTCACATTTGACATTTGTGAAACTATTTTAGGTTTTTTATTATTTGATGGACTAAACTAGTAAAATCGAAAAATATAAGAATATTTACTCTAATTAATAATAAATGATGATTTAGTGGGTGGGTCAAAGTTGGAAACATTTAAATGCATTTGTGGGATGAGCTAAGCCTCGATGAGTCTTTTACAGCTGTAGCAGATTCAACATTATTGTCAACATTCTCACTTTCACACTATAAGACTCACAAATAGTCAAATGAGTATTATTTTTTATATGAATTATTACTGATCAAATTCAACTTTTAATTTAACCAATATTGTGTATTAGTTTATTAACGAATTATTAGTTCCTTAACTACCTAAGCCTTATTAATTAAAAGACTAGCAATAAAACAATAACATATTGTGGTGTTCAAGCTCAAATAGACAACCTCAACCTTGGTTAGAAATACTTATATTCTATTCTATATTAAAATTTTGAAATGTCCCATCCCATCATCATTCCACTATACAAACAAAAGGAAAAATAAAGAAGTCTAACCTTTGAACGTAGAGAAAAATATATATATTCCGAACAACAGTATAAGAAATTTTTACATTGTCATTGTATTATTCACTATCTATTTTTAATCATCATTGATTTTGAATAAAAGTAATATAAATGAATCATAGATGATATACTAACTATATATAAATCTTTACACTATCAATATATAAATATTATACTCTTGAACATAATTGGTAGAAGAAAAGTATATTCACACGAGCAAGAAACTATTTTGCATGAATTTATATAAAGAATAAAAGAATAAATTATTAAGTTAAAAGTTATTGATAATTACTTTATGAGAAATAATATTTATATATTTAATTGATAAATTAAAGATGTTGATGAATGATATGATATGCAGTTTGTTATTTAAAATAAGGAAAATATTGTTAGGAAAAAATTTAAAAGAAAATATAAGATAATTTGTCATTTTCTTATACCATGTTTATTTCTATCTGCCAGTCGAAGGATGGAATTAAGAGTTTAACCAAATCACTATCCGATAACTTAGAATCATCTTCGGTACTTGAGATACAAATATACTTAAAACGATAGAAAAAAATAATATGATATAAAACTTTTATCTTTGAAATATAATAGGATAATATTTTACGTTAAAGTATAAATGTAAATATAAAAACCTTTCTCTCTTGTACTCAAGAAGATTATTTTCCCTATCGGAGGGTGACAAGTATATATGTTTGACAATATTGATAAATACCAGTTATCTTAATGTGTATCATACAGTATATTTGAAGTTATTCAAAAAAAGTGCGTTGACATTAAGAATTGATAAACACAGATTTATTGATGCACATAAATCCCATAAGTGAATCAATTATCAATGTTAACTTACAATTTTTAAGTAACTTAAAAATGTAGCACACGTTAGAAAAACCATATAAAATATTGACATATCATATTTAATTTCTAGGCGTGAAAGTCATTAAGTTGCACGTAAAAATGCACTGAAGAAAGTGTTCAACTATTGCGGTCCACTATGTATATACAGTAACTAGATCATCTACTAACGGGTATTGGTTCAAGTAGTACATGTTTGATTTTCCTTAAGGTCTCGAGTTCGAGTTTCGCGGATGAAAAAATATACCCGCTGGGAGAGTTAGCTCCACATACTTGTGGATGTTCCCGGTTTAGACAATATTGCCTCATGTGAGAAGATACACGTGGGAAACCCAAAAGAATGTAGATCCATCCAAATAAATTGACAGGGAAGCAGAACAAGGAATAAGTCCTCACCTATCAGCTTCTACTTTTTATACCTTCTATTCCCTTTGTGCCATAAGCTAGAACATAATTAAGATCTAAAGTTTCAAAGGGAAACAAAGAAATGAAACTTGGAGTTTCTTCTTGGAGCTTCTTCTTATGCACCCTACTTGTTTTTTTGGTAAGATCTAGCTTTTCTATTCAGTTGAATTATATCATATCTTTGTTGACTAATTTTATTTTCCTACAGATTTTGAAACTTGTGTCATATTCTTAACCTGTAGTAAAAACATTTACTTCATATATTTGTTTGAATAGAAGTTTTTGTCAAAGGATTTTGGTTCCTTTGTTTTCATGACACTTGATTAGAGGACATAGTTGCTTTTATGAAACAATTGTCCAACATATGTGACTTGATTTTTCAACTTTTCTCTCTCTGTCTCTTTGATGTTGCAGATTATACAAGACACTGGTGCTAGAAAGATTCAACTTAAGGAAGGGTCCTATGATTTGCAACACCTTACTACAAAGGGTCATGTACTTAATCATATTATGCAGGTTGAAGGTGGTGATCACGTAGAAATTAGTAAGAAACCTATCCCGAAAGATGATGATGACGATGACCATGATCGTAAAAAACTCAAAGGAAACCATGTAAAAGAAGATGACCATGATGACGATGAAGACGAGGATGATCATAAAAAAATGAAAGGGAAGCATGTGAAAAAATATGATGAACACATAAAGATAAAAGGAAAGGATGTGCATGCTAATAAGCCAAAATCTTCCATGGATCACAATCACATGGACCCTGAACTTAATGTGTTTTTCACACCAGCTGATTTAACTGTTGGGAAAACCATGCCTATCTATTTTGCAAAAAGAGATTCTTCAACATCTCCAAAGTTTCTTCCTAGGGAAGAAGCTGAGCAAATTCCTTTCTCAACAAGAAACTTACCCTCCCTTCTCAAATTCTTCTCTTTCTCAAAACATTCTGTCCAAGCCAAGGCCATGAAATATACACTCAAACAATGTGAATTTGAACCTATGGAAGGAGAGACCAAATTCTGTGCTACTTCCTTAGAATCTTTGCTTGATTTTGCTAGTAACATGTTTGGATCCAATTCACAATTCAAAGTTTTAACCACTACCCATCTCACAAACTCCACAAACCCTTTACAAAACTATACAATCAAAGAAATTAGAGAAATTTCAGTTCCAAACATAATAGGGTGTCACCCTATGCCTTACCCTTATGCAGTTTTCTATTGCCACAGCCAAAAAAGTGACACAAGTATGTATGAGGTGTTAGTGAAAGGCCAGAATGGAGGGCTAGTTCAAGCTGCAGCTATTTGCCACATGGATACATCTAAGTGGGACCCTGATCATGTGTCCTTTCAAGTTCTCAATGTTAAGCCTGGAACTTCTCCTGTGTGCCATTTCTTCCCTCCTGATAATCTAGCTTGGGTGCCTTTGCATCAGGCTCCATAATCTGTTATGTTTCTCTGTATAAAAACTATGCCAACAATGCTATTAGTTACTAGGAACTGCATCTTGGTGAAAAGCTATGTATCTATAGTTTGTAATAAAAATGTTGTTTTGGTGTGCCTAGAGTAATCTTTAATCTTGTGCTTATGCTCAGTTAATTAGTTGTAGATGAAGCTTCAAAGTTGCCAATGCCAATTATGGGGCACCAATGTAAAAAAGGCGGTCCAATGCACGAGATTTCCATCTAATGGGGTATGCGGAAGGTAGATGTAGATAACCACACCCTCACAAGTAAAAAGTTGCTTTCAAGATTTGAATCTATAAACTTCATGTAATAAGACGAGCAACCTTACCATAACACGAGAAAGAGATTTTTGTAACAGTTTTTTTTACACTTGAAATTCCCATCCATATTAACAAGAGCTAAAGACATCAGAGATAGATGTATAACTTTCAGTAAATTATCAATTACTCAACTTGATGCGATCATTTTGCTAGGTGTGATTCAAACACATGTTGAACTGCTATTCTTATTGCCAACCTCAGAACGTTACCATAGAGATGTCTCATAAATTATTTTTACATGACCATGTGTAGAAGGTGTCACTGATTACCTCTATTGAATTGCATTGCAGCATGGCCACAAATATAATAAAGCTGATTGCACTTTTAAAAACCATACCCATCCATCACAAAACAGTACCAAGATGAATCAGACAAAGATCACTTGTTCCCAACAGTATCTCATTCCTTGTCGCAAGCCAATCACATTTTGCCACATGAATAAAAGAATTTTTTTATAAAACAAATGTAACAAATTGGTTTGGGACATGGAATGAGACTCGATTAGGGACAGGTGATCTCTGTCCAGGTGAACCTTGGTATGAAGCTACATATGCCTCCTGGAAACACATCCATCAGACACAGCATGACAGTATCCATATAGCCCAACTAACCTTAGCATACCCGGTACAGAAAAACTCCTAAGGATCACAAAGCACATGGGTAAACCATATACAACTTCCTATTATTTGTATACCATGAGTATTGGTCAAGCCTCAAGCACTTGGCCATGTTATGTAACTAGATCTTCTGCTTAGTCAATTTGTGTGATATACATAACAAAAAAATTAACTATCACCAACAGAAAATAAGAAAAAATGAGGATTGTTTAACTAAGCACAGTAGTAACATCCCTTAGCACAAGGCTAGTACTTTTTTTTATTAAAAAAGCAGGTACTTAAATGTATATCAAATGTATAAAGCGGTTCAACCTAAGTACAATTGGCCTGAGAAATATAAGATTTTACACTAAAGAACATTAAAGCTACTGAGCAGCATCTTCAGAAAACCTGGTATCAAAAGCAGCTGATGGATGAGAAGGAGCTGAATTAGCAGCACCGGTTCCAGAGCCATGCTGCAATTCCATTACAAGCCATCGAACTGATTTACTCATCTGTTCCAACCGAACTGCACTGATTGGTGGAAGATCGGTCGTGGTAGCTTGTCCAGGCTTTCCAGCCGCATGCCCCGATGCCTCATCCACTAGACACTCTGATCCTATTCTTTGCTTCATAGACTCCACAAACTCCTCGGCTTGGTCACATACTATTTTAAATGACTCCCACTTCTGCTTGAAGTTTTCTAGAGCAGCATCAGTTGCCGTTGTCTTCTGAGCACCAGCATTTTGTTTGGTTTGTAGCACATTTGCCGCTGCCGAAACAAAATCTTGATAGGCATTATTTAGAGAATCAGCTACCCCCTCCATTGTGCCTGTTTATGAAAAAGCAAACATGGACTATGATTCTCTTAATTACAGATACTGCAAGCAATTAAGGCTATAGAACACTAAAAGCTCTCCCCCAATAAGAACCACAAATCCTAGACCAAATTGCAAAGCAAAAAATGAAATATTTGGTTAAATTTAAAGGCTTTGTAACTGCAAGTTCAGAAGAATCAACACAGATAAAATATCAACATTATATAATAAAAAAAAGTGAATATTTTCAATGGACCATAACCAAAGTACTTAGCCACATCATTACCAGAGACTGAAACCAAAGCTTAAAATATATAAGACCCAAAACAACAAAAATAAATTATAGGGGCTAAAACCAAAATTCGGAGATTTTCAGGGATGAAAATCAAATTTAAGACCAAAAAAGTATGCACGTGCAAAAAAATTACATTTTCTTCTCTGAATGCGTATAAGAGTGGAATAAATAAAGGCATCATCATCCAATGAAGTTTAGGTATTCATCTTCATCTAAACAATGAAAATCAGCTGCCAACAAAAAAATTTAATCTTTTCTACAATAGGCTCTTTGTTTTAATCAAAATATTAAGCTGATTTCAGAAAAAAAACACTTATAAGAACAACTTATGAAAAGAGCTTATAACATGGTTACAAGCTCTTTTCAACTTTTCAACTTATAAAATTACTAATAACCAAAGTTGATGCAATTACTGAATAGAAAGCAATGAATTTATAAAAAAAATTACAAGTCAGTGCATTAGAAATTCCCTTACAGTAAAAAATGATGAAAAATGAAAAGCAGAGTGAGGAAAAGCGTTACCTTTGTGAAATGAGAAAGAAGAAGATAAAGAAGATAGATCTGATAAGATTGATAGAATGAATTAAATCAATTAATTGATTTTCCAGATTAACGTGTTTTGTGTTTGGTATCAGGTACACCATTATCACTGCAAAACTGATGACCTGGCATTTCACCTATGGTCACTTCAACAAGGATACTTTGTCCAAAAAAATGAATATATTTCGGGCCAATCAGATTTATCCATATAATAAAAATCTAATGAGAACCGTTGCTTCCCATTTAACACATTTTTCATTCATAAATATGAATTACTTTATAATATTTAAATAATATTAGATAATGCATACATATACACATAATGTTTTATTTTTATTTATAATATTACTCATTTTAATTCCAAAAAATATTTTTACTTTTCCCATGATATTGATTTCATCATTCTATATTAGTACATATAGTTATTGAAGTGATAATTCAATTAGATAGAGAAATGAATATATTCCTTCCGTCCAACAATTTTGGTAAAATTAAAAAAGTTAAAGAAAATAAAATTTAATATAATAAATGATTTACTTATTAATTATAAATGAATATTAAACAGAACTCCATCAATGACTCATTGTTCAATCTTCTTATTAATGCATAAAATATTATATTTACTAACACTTTAGTTTGTATTTAGTTAATATAATATTTATGTAATGTTAGTATAAAAATTTATATGTAGTTAGTATTTTATTTACTTTTTATTTTTATTACTTTTTTGAAGATTAAATAATAATTAAATATAAATAATATATGATATATATATAAAATTTATATACTATTGATTCATTTTTTTTTTTTTTGCTTTTACTTAATTACTCAATCATACACATAACATATTATTTAAAGATATTTTATTTATTATTTTAACTTTAAAATAGAAAGTGTCCAAGACAATAGAGACACGTTTCTTATAACAAACATAAGTTTTGGTGATTACCATAAGACTAGATCAGTTTAGACACTTCACAATTCAAAGAGGTTCATATCGTAATTTTTATTTAATTATTTCATTACATAATTTAATGGGATATTGCTATTCAACTTTTTATATCATGTCCTAAAAAAATTTATCACCATATTCCTAACTAATCATATTCCACACAATAATATAAAAAACTATTTTCTACTTTTATGATTTTTTATAATTAGTTATCATTTTTAATTGGATTGTAACATAAAAAATGACATAATTAATCTCCATTCCAAAGAGAAAAAAAAAATTAGGGGGTAATGAACCCATAAAAATCTCTTACCCCTTCTTTCGGAGTAAGTACTAAGTACACTACATACAATGCATCTACCCTATTTAAAAAAAAACAGAAAATTGATTTATCATTTTATTAATTTTTAAATATTGTCCTATTATGAAATGAGTCATTGGTTGAGTTAGGAAGATCATGAGCGTTGATATATGACATTGGTATATAATGGATGGTGGTGATTATGTGATGATGAAAAACAACCCTAGCTATTTGCATGCAAATTATAAGGGCTATGAAAATCCCAAAAGAATTTGAGTAGACGTTTTCTGTTGGGTTCATTTCTCAATTTAAAAGATGAATTATAATCTTATTTAGTGCTATGTTTCTCCATTTCTCTCTTTTTACCACACTAATCCCTTGAAAAAAGAAGAATATAATGGGTAGAGATGAATCAAATGAAGAGAAAAAGAGAAAGTATTTCGCAAAAGAAGATGATATAGCCTCAACTTCAAACCCTACACAAAGACCTAGAATCACACGAAATATTAATTCTTCAAAACAACCAACCTCAAGTGTAGTTCTCCGACTAGGGCTCTTGCCCTCGTCCTCACGCTTTGATTTAAACTCATCACCACCACCATCACCACCATCACCACTACCACTTGATGTCAATCGATTATCACGTGTTGCTGTTGATCCTCCTACTCGCGTTCCTCGCAATCAAACTCAACCAACCCGCATAAGACATAGTGATGAAATCATCCCTCCACCATTCCCATGGGCTACAAACCGCCACGCCATGGTCCACACCCTCACCTACCTCGTTCATAATCAAATACAAACTATAGCCGGAGATGTCCAGTGTAAGAGATGCGGCCGCAATTTTGTGATCGAGTTTGATGTTAGGCAGAAATTCCTCGAAGTTAGTAACTTCATTGTGGAGAAGATGGATAACATGCATGATAGGGCTCCAGATATTTGGTTGAATCCAACACTCCCAAGTTGTAGATATTGTGGACAAGAAAATTGTGTGAAGCCTTTAATTACATACAAAAACAATAAGGGATCTATTAATTGGTTGTTTCTGTTGTTGGGTCAATGGCTTGGATTATGTACAATTGATCAGTTGAAATATTTTTGTAAACACACAAGGAATCATCGTACTGGTGCTAAAGACCGTGTTCTTTATGCCACTTATATTGAACTATGCAAACAAATCTACCCTCAAGGGCCATTTAGTCGTTAGTTTAGTGTATTATTCTCTATCATTTTTTCTATAGGTTCACCTATCCCCAACAATGTCCCATTTTCTGTCCTACGAATATTTTAAAAAACCCATTTCCTGTCCTACGAATATTTAAAAAAAAACAAAAGTATTCTGATTGACTTGGTATGGGACACCGTTTGGGATAAGTGATCCCTATCTTTATGTTTTAGCTTGTGATTCATTATATTTAGTTTATGCATTTTGATTTTCAATATTACAATAATCTAGTAGTTCTAGTAAATATTTTAGTAGTTGAATTTGGTTATTTTGATTTGAATAAAAAATTGTTTTTGTTTATAGTTTGTTTATTTGTATCAATCTGTTATATTTAAAATTGTTTTCTTATACTATAGACTAACAACTTGGTAGTTAAACCAACACTGTTGTCTCTTATTAGAGTGAAAGTCCATTTTCTTCCTGATTTTGGGTGGTTGGGAGAGATGGTCCAAGCATATATACATAATTGGTTTTATAAATATATAAACTTAATTGGATAATGCAAGTATGGATGTGTCCCTAACTCTATTGAAATATGTATCTTTTTCATTCACAAGATTCACAAACACAATATCTTACTAAAATAAATCAAATATGTATCATTTGAACGTGTTTGTTATCTAGCACAAAATAATTTCTCTTTCGCGCGCAAGCACACGCTGTGGGCCCAATTACAATTATTATAATCCCAGTCTAGTGTAGACAAAGCCAAAACCAGAATCTAAAATCATTTTAAACCAAACAGGAAATAAAAAAGAAAAGGAAAAAAAAAACGAAAATATGGGCATAGCATGTTGCAACGTTCATAACAACATCACGATGCTACTTCCTTCTTAGCACAGAGAGAAAGAAAGAGAGAGAGAATCATCGAACTAAATTGAATTCCCCGATTTGCCCTTCATGGAAGCTTTGATGGAACTGTGCGACTTAATTGCGTTGAATCCACCGCAATTCCACGATAAATTATCATGGATATGCGACAAATGCCCCTCGCCGGAGTATCTATCGGCGGGATCTCCCAGGGTTTCCCGTTCTCAACTCAACGCCGTCCTCGCCGTCGCTCGCTTCTTGTCCAAATCTCCCGATTCCGCCGATCTCCGTTCTAAATCGGTCGCACTCGAGTTCCTCCGTTCAATTCCTCATTCCTTCACTCAATCCTTCTGGCCTCAACCGTTTAACGCCGAATTTGTTTCTTCCTTCTTCGCTGATTTCCTTGGTTACATTTCCAAGGCCACCGAATCATCGTCAGTTTTCGCTGAAGAGGTTGCTGGATTCTCCGGCGAGGTAGTCTTATCCGCGATCGGGAACGGGAACGGCAACGAGCAACAACAGTCGCCGATAGCTAGAGCTTTTTTGATCGCGCTTTCGCAAAACTCGATTCCGATTTCATCTTCCGATGCTGATAAATTGGTGACGTGTTTAATCGAACAATTTGCGTTTCCGATCGCCGTTCCAGGCATGCCTTCGCCAGTTCACATTGACGTTTCTTCGTCTCAGAGCTCGCCTCTCAGTGTAAACCACCAATCTCAAATCATTGGCAGTCCTGTCAATGAAGCAATGAGCAATGTGTCTGGTTCTTCGAGCGGCGTGATGTCAAATGGAGGAAGCCATATGTGGAAGAGCAATGCTGATCAGTTGGCTCTGAATTTGGGTTTAAATGATGGCGCGGCTTCGTCTGGACCACAAGTTGCATCGTTTGAGGAAGAGTCTGTTGGAATGTTGGAAAAACAAGAAATAGCTTTTAAATTGATTGCTCACATTTTGGAAAAAGTGCAGATTGAACCTGCATTGTTGGAGCAGGTTAGGTTAATTGGGAAGAAGCAGATTCAGTCTATGTCCGCTTTTCTAAAGGTAAACTTGCTACATTGTTTTCCATGTCAAGTTGTCATGCTTAAGTGTATATTTTGGATCGATTAAAACATGATATGCCAAAGAAAGTACCACCGAACATGTTGCTGAAAGCTTAAAATGTCATAACTAAGTGTAAAATTAAATCTGTGCCACGAAAAATTAAGTGCATAGAAGGACCAATGCAGTGACATTTTTAAACTTTCAGAGACTTATTTAGTGACAATTTTTTGTGGAGGGCAACTTGGTGGCGTTTACTCATTGTGATGGAAAGTAGTTAAAAGTTACTAATTTAGATGTTCAGGGCGAGGCTTGTTTTAACTCTTCATAGTTCTCGCAGATAAGGAAGAGGGATTGGCATGAGCAGGGGTCACTTCTAAAAGCCAGAATCAATACCAAATTGTCAGTTTATAAAGCTGCAGTGAGACTGAAAATCAAGAGCCTCGCAGCACTGGATTCTTCTGATCCGAAATCTGTCAAGAGATTGGTTTATGAAGCAGTTGCAGTATTGATAGATGCTGCAGAGGCATGCTTACTATCTGTATGGCGAAGGTCGAGGATGTGTGAAGAGCTTTTCAGTTCCTTGCTTATGGGGGTAGCACAAATTGCTATCTCCCGTGGAGGTCAGCCGTTGCGCATTTTGCTAATTCGCCTAAAACCAATTGTTCTCAACGTTTGTGCTCAGGTGTTTGTTTACTTTTCAAATTTGTATTTCTGTTGACATCCAATTTTCTTTTCAAACGTATATTCCAATTTACGTTCAAGATCATGCAATTTGCTATTTTTTTGTATTTTCAAAATGTTATTGTAACAGGCTGATACATGGAGTAGCAACCAAGGGGCAATGTTTGAGAGTGTCACAAAGGCTAGCTGTAAGGTTATCGAATCCTGCTGGACTAATGAGCGGGCTCCCGTCGAAACATACATCATGGGATTGGCAACAAGCATACGTGAACGAAATGATTACGAAGAACAGGTTCATATTCTAATTTCACATAATCATTAAGCAAAAAATGACAATAAATAAGAATAAATATAACGTTGTACTGCTGCCTTTTCACATTCTTACATTGCTAATGTATAAAATGATTATGTCTATATATTCAGATAAACACATTGATTTGGCATTTCATACATGCCCACATATTTTCTGGTGTTCACTGTTCATGTGTCTTCTGAAAATTCATGTTTGTTCGGTCGCTTTACTTTACTAATTGCATTATTCATTATATACATCGATACAGTTGGTACACTTCCCCGTTTTATCACCATCATATCTTGTGGTCCAAAAATATCTGCATCTTCTTAAACATGTTAATGTTAGGTTACCTATTTGTACTTTAACTCATTGGTTGCCTATGGAATATTGTTGAGATCAGGATAACCAAGAGAAACCAGTTCCATATGTACAGCTTAATGTTATACGTCTGTTTGCTGAACTGAGCGCTGCAGTCAACAAGGCTGAACTGGTAGACACAATATTACCACTTTTTATTGAAAGCTTAGAAGAGGGTGACGCTTCAACTCCTAGTTTATTGAGACTCCGGGTAAGGAACTTTGTCTTCAGAGCATGTATTGTGAAATTGATGTGAAGTTCTGTAAATTTATTTCATGGCCCTCTATTTTGATCAATAATTTTTCACCCTTTAGCTGCTATGGCATGAATCTTACAGTGTTTTGTTGCAACCAATACAGCTTCTTGATGCTGTGTCTCGAATGGCCAGTTTAGGTTTTGAGAAGTCTTACCGTGAGACAGTGGTTTTGATGACTAGAAGTTACTTGAGTAAACTTTCCAGTGTGGCATCAGCTGAAAGCAAAACTGAGGCACCCGAAGCCACTACAGAGCGAGTTGAAGTATGTAGTATATCTTAAAATGTCAATAACACATGTTAGACTTGATTTGTTTGGTGGTATACAATATCAAGTGAATGCTCACTAGTTCAATTACATTCTAGACTCTACCTGCAGGATTTCTACTCATAGCTAGTGGCCTTACCAGTGATAAACTGCGTTCAGATTATCGCCACCGATTGCTTTCCCTGTGCTCAGATGTAGGTTTAGCTGCTGAGTCTAAAAGTGGAAGGTATACCTTTTTCCTATGCTGAGCTCATGACATGGCAATATAATACTGCATGAAATATTGTGGAGAGTTTGGGAAGGTTTTACTTCAATTTAATTTCCTAGATTAATCATATTTTCTCAAGATTTCACTTTCGATGCTTATTTGCTACAGGAGTGGAGCAGATTTCCTGGGTCCTCTGCTCCCTTCAGTGGCGGCAGTATGTTCTGATTTTGGTCCTACATTAAATGTGGAGCCATCACTTTTAAAACTGTTTCGAAACCTTTGGTTCTATGTTGCGCTTTTCGGCCTAGCACCTCCAGTACAGAAGACTCAGGTTACCACAAAGGCAGTTTCTAGTACACTGAACAGCGTGGGAAGCATTGGTAAAACTGCCCTTCAAGCTGTAAATGGACCGTATATGTGGAATATAGAGTGGTCTTCTGCTGTACAGCGTATTGCTCAGGGGACTCCTCCACTAGTAAGTTGATTAAAAAAGATTTCCCGAAGTCCTAGTTAAACATTTCCATTAGTGTCTTTTTGCTATTTATGATTATTGTTTATACAATATCAATAGTAAATCTGTTATTAAGTTATAGTTATTCATGATTCGCCGCTGTCTGGAGAGATCATGGTACCATTTAACTATCTGGGATCTTCTCTTCCTTATTTTTTCAATAATAAGTTGATTTGAATAATGTTAACTAGATTGCTATGATGTGCTTATGGTCAATCTTGTCATGGCTGGGCTTGTTTGGTATACACTTTTTTTTGTGATGAATTTGAGCAAGAATGGAATTGCTTGGCGTGAGATTGTGACATAACCATTATTGCTCCACTGTTGTTTAATTCTTTTTGTTTCATACTTGGAATCAATTTAGAATGGAATCATCAATGTAAGAACACCAAACTAGCAATATTTATTATAGCTTGCTAGGAATGACTGTTCTCACCTCTCTTCGAGGGAATAAGGATTCCTTCTGTGAAACTGAGGCCCAGAATGAAATAATCATTGCATGCCTTCCTTCTACCCAAATAAAGAATTATTATTATTGTGGAATTGAGGCTCCATGTACCAAATGTGCTCAAGGTTAAACTTTGTTAGGTGTGTGTAGCATTGTAAAAATATTGCCTATTTGTTATTACATTTCCTTTGTTGTCCAATGCTTTAGCAGAGGTATCCACCTTAGCTTACTGCCTTGGCAATATGTTAGGTCAACACCTGCATACTTTGGTTGAATAGGTTGGCATAGGGATCTGAACTAAGTAGATCTTGAAGACCTTATTTTGAAGCATGCCATGATTGTTAGGATGCAAATATTGAAATAACAACTAGAACATAATTTAAGTCATGATTTTTTTTCTTTTTTCAAAGCCCAAAATATAAAATGGCGGCCCAATGATGAGGCTCCAACCTGGTGAGGTCTTAGGAGGATAAATACAACCTTATCCTTGCAAGCAGAGAGACTATTTTCAGGACTTGAACCCGTGACTTCCAAGGTCACAAGGCAAGCAACCTCACTGTTGCGCCAAGGTGAGGGGAAAGTGGGAAACCAATGGGAGATACACATAGCTCCATGAACTCAATTAAATCGAAATATAGACAGCCACACAGGTAATGGTGGATATGCCATGTTATAGGTGTGGAGTTAGTGAAGAAGGAAAAGCGAGAAAGACAGCTAACCATAATTAGATAAATATATGACTGATATTCACGATGTGTTACAGTAACCTAACCTAATACTCCATTTAATACTAATAATTAGGCCAAGTAGTTGTAGTCTTGCACTACTGTGACCCTAATGTCTTAACAAACCTAAGTTTTTTGCGGTGATTTTCTAGATTTTTATTAATCCAATAGCTTTATCTTTTACCCCACTGAATTTAGTTTTTACAGTATATTGGCTTGAAGGTTTTTTTATACCTCTCTGTTTCTGCTCAGGTCGTGAGCTCTGTGAAATGGCTTGAGGATGAGTTAGAATTAAATGCTCTGCACAACCCAGGTAGTGGCCGAGGAAGTGGCAATGAGAAAGCTGCTCTTGCTCAGAAAGCTGCTCTGTCTGCCGCTTTAGGAGGGAAAGTTGATGTTCCAGCAATGACCACAATTTCAGGTCTACCACATTTAGTTGATATTTATTTTCATTATTTTATAGTCATCGCCATCTTCACATTCTTAGAGAGGTGCTGCATCTCGTGTTGGGCATGTAACATATCCTTCACTTGTATCTCCTCTCCATGTCAGACACATTACTGTTTGAAATATTGCATTGTAAACATCAGATGATTTTTTATGCTCTTTAACGTCTCTAAAACATGTATGTACATGGCTTGACATGTCTTAGGCATTTGCCGGAAAACTTGTTCATAACCTTGTACCATTGACAAGCATCGAGATAAATGATTATTTCTAATATGACAGGTGTTTTGTCATTAACTTGATATCATATGCATGAAGTTAGCCATTAAATATAACCTTTCATTGCTGAGGTCATTGATTTTATTTTTAATCAATTTCATGTGTTGGTTAAGATATACACCATAGTTCTTTATCTACACTAACACACCGACAATTGTTCATAGCTTCTTTCTGTTGACAAGAAATCCCTTGTTTTCTATATTTATTTGAAGTTCTCATGTCTCATGTTTGTGGTCATGGACTCGGTTAAATTTGCATATCTCTTCTGACTTGACTAATTGGAAGTTGTATAATGTGATTTATAGTTTTCTGTTTGGGCCCCTTTGCCCTTCTTAACTCCTATATTCATTTTATACCACACCAATCTATTGTAACTGTTGGGATGATTTGTGCTTGTTTGTTTTGAAGGTGTGAAGGCTACTTATCTTCTTGCTGTAGCTTTTCTTGAGATCATCCGCTTCAGCAGCAATGGTGGAATCTTAAATGGTGGAACTGCTATGGATGCTGCTAGAAGTGCCTTCACTTGTGCCTTTGAATATCTCAAGACTCCCAATCTAATGCCCGCCGTCTTCCAATGTTTAACAGCAATTGTCCACAGGGCCTTCGAAACAGCTGTTTCTTGGCTGGTAGGCTGTAGTTTAACAAAGGTTTTCATTTTGCTATAGTTTTGATCAAAGCTTGAGCTGAATGGGAACAGATTCAACTAACTTAGTTGTGTTTAACCTGATGATACTCCCATTTATGAGCATTTAGGCAAGCCACTAAGCCTCAACTAAGGAGCAGGGGCATGTTTGCTTAGTGCTAAGCAGTTATTATCTAAATGTGAGCTAGTCCCTTAAAAATTTTGAGCTAGTAACTTAATAAACAGCATATTCTGTCAAAGATTCATTTACTATTTCCCCAAAAGCTTAAGGTTGTAGGAAAAAATCTTAATCTTTTTTCCTGAATCCCTATGTAGCTTATTTAATAAAAAATAATAGTTTGTGAAACAGTTACATTTATTTGCTTTATTATTACTTAATATGTATCTGCATCCATTGATCTTTACGTCCAAAATTAATCTGTATATGTATATTGACAAATGCAATGGTTTCATGATTATGGATGGGATTGTATTACTATTATTATATGGTGATCTAATCTAGATTAGGCTTATGTGACTTAATGGTTATGTTTAGCTGACTTATTAGTGTTCTCTTTTATGTGTTTGTACATGTCTTTCTCTTTGTTAGAGGCTGATTTGTATGATGTAATTTGTCTCTCTGCTCCATATCAACATGATTGACTGGTCTGGCTTCAGGAAGATCGAGTATCAGAAATAGGCCATGAAGCTGAGGCCCGAGATTCAATACTTACTATGCATGCTTGTTTTCTAATCAAAAGCCTGTCCCAAAGGGAAGATCATATAAGAGATATCTCAGAGAACTTGTTGCCACAAATTAGAGATAGGTTTCCACAGGTACATTTTTAACTGTGTATGATATAAATATGTGTATGTATTATTTGCCTAATGTGTCTTCTGATTTTTTTCTTTAATTGTCGATCATATTTAAGTAACTTGGGTCAATCATACAACACTTTTGAGAAATCATGGGGGATGTAAACCATGGATTCAAGTGGGGTGGATGAAATGGTAGAGTGCATCGTCCTATGTGATAGAAAGGTACTACAGAAGAATAAGAAGGAATTTTACCGTACAACTATAAGACCTGTAATGTTACATGGAATTGAATGTTGGGCTGTAAAATGTTACTATGAGAATAAAGTCAATGTAACGTAGATGAGAATGTTGTGTTGGATGAGTAGACACACTAGACAAGATAGGATTAGGAATGGATGCATTAGGAATATGGTTTGTGCATGTTTGGAGGAGACCGCTAGAAGACTCAGTAAGGAGAATAGATCAAATGGAAGTTAGAGTAATTTCTAGAGGCAGCGGGAGACCAAGAAAAATTACAAGCGAAACGATTAGGAAAGATGTAGAAATTAATGCTTTGTCAATGAACATAATTTATGACAGAGCATTATGACATCGTTCGGTGTGTAGTAGACCACACCTGATGGGACTAAAGCTTGGTTGTTGCTGTTGTCAAACATATTTAAGATTAAAAATATGACTTTTCAGGTTTTATGGGATACTTCCTGCTTAGACTTGTTGCTATTTTCATTTAATGACGACTCCTCGTCTGCTGTCATCAATGATCCTACTTGGACAGCAACAGTCCGTTCCTTGCATCAAAGAATTGTTCGGGAATGGATTGTTAAAGCTCTTTCAAGTTCTCCATGCACTAGTCAGGGCCTTCTTCAGGTGACTTGATCCGTTTCATCGATTAGAATCAATATTTAAGTTTCTGTAATTTCTTAGAAAAAATATTTGTAAATTAATGTGCAAGATCCTATTCTATGCATGTGGCATGAGTAAAATGCTGGATAATGTTTTTTCCTCTGGGGGTGGGCATCATTGTTGCACCAGAAAACAAAATATAGGAAGTTTCATACTATAAGACAACTCCAATGGTTTGGATATTTCAACCTGTCATAAAAATGACAGAATTACTGGGAGAGTTACCGGTGTTGTATTCGATATCTATACCTGTACTCATATCCATGCACCATAGATCATAAGTATAACCTGCATATGGTTGTGCTACTGGTCCTAATTGAGTTGCATTCTGAAATTGGTTCCAAAATGTGGTGGGCACATTAGTTTTATTGTGCCTTGATTCTTTCCATTATATTTTATATAAGGTTTATTGTCAAATATTTTTCCCCTAGTAAATCCCAAGTCTTTCTCTGAACTTCTCTGTGTATATTTCATGTCAGGATAAACTTTGTAAAGCAAACACAGGGCAAAGGGCACAGCCCACAATTGATATTGTTTTCCTTTTATCTGAGATACGCATTGGCTCTGGGAAAAATGACTGGCCAATACAAACAGCAAATATTCCAGCAGTCATGGCTGCAGCAGCTGCAGCTTCAGGTGCAAACTTAAAAGCATCAGAATCTTTTAATTTAGAAGTTATTAGTTCTGGTAACTGCAATCAAGCTGCAGCAACAGTTAAGTGCAACCACGCCGGAGAAATAGCTGGCATGAGAAGGTTGTATAACAGCATTGGTGGTTTTCAATCCGGCGCTACACCTGGTTTTGGGCTTGGAGTTGGGCTTCAAAGAATTATATCTGGAGCTTTTCCTCAACAGCCTCAATCTGATGATGACTCATTCAACGGAATGTTGCTTAATAAGTTTGTGCGTTTACTTCAACAGTTTGTCAACATAGCAGAGAAAGGTGGGGAGGTGGTCAGGTCTGAATTTCGGGATACTTGCTCTCAGGCTACAGTGCTTCTTTTATCAAATTTGGTATACATGTCTTATTTGTACTTAGATGACAATAGTTAGAACTCTTTGGCAATCTATGTTCCTGTACCTTTATCTGAGTTATGTTTTTCTTATTGGCAAGAGTTCCGGATCCAAGTCGAATGTGGAGGGCTTCTCACAACTTCTTCGACTTCTTTGCTGGTGTCCTGCTTATATTTCCACCCATGATGCAATGGAAACTGGTGTTTTCATATGGACTTGGTTGGTTTCTGCTGCACCTCAGCTTGGATCTCTTGTCCTTGCAGAGCTTGTTGATGCATGGTTATGGACAATTGACACCAAGCGTGGTCTTTTTGCATCTGAAGTAAGATATTGTGGGCCTGCTGCCAAACTAAGGCCTCACCTGTCCCCTGGCGAACCTGAAGTGCAGCCTGGGGTTAATCCTGTTGAACAGATAATTGCTCATCGACTATGGCTTGGATTTCTCATTGATCGCTTTGAGGTTAGAAGTTTCTCATCTTATTTGTTAACATATGTTTTCTCCTTTTATCACTTGTTTATCTAAACATTAAAATGATTGCTGTGTTGACTGTATGCCCATTTTGACCATTAGTGTCCATACTGTGTTTTTATATTCCCTATTGTGCCCAAAAATATAAGTAATTCATGAATTTCTTGTATATATATATAGGAAGTGACTCAAGTTAGAAAAATTATTAGTATGAGAAATGAAAATAATTAATATGAACCATTAGATCTAATTCGAACAGTCGATATTAAAAGGTAAATGCACATGACTTTTTTTAAAATGATCATGTGACCATTAACTAACTTTTAATCTTAAACATTTACGTATGGTTCTATAATCCAGATTTATTGTTCTCACAGTTTTTATATGAGAACTGTTTCAGTCCCGATATATATATGCTTTTGCTCAACTTGTTATTAGGTCAATTGTTTTGTTTCAGTTATTTTATGTGGATTTTTCAATTCAGGAATCTATTCATGAATCATCGCTTATTTAAATCGATATTCAGTTCCCGGTTGCGGTTATATGGGATATTTTGTTTTTATGGTATTAATTTGCCACCAAATGTTAATTGCTATTGTTTTTATGCTGATGATCCGATTGATTAATTAATACTGATTTTGTTAACATTCAATATCTTGATACACATCATAAGCACCATAATGAACTAAGATTGATGTGCTTGAAGAAGGTATTGTCTTGTTGCTTACTTCCATTAAATATTATTATTGTATCTAGTTTCAACCTTAAGAATTTCAAATTACTTAACTAGTTGTATATTTTTGTTCCCTGGATAATTACTTAATTTTTTTAGGTTCCCTGTATAATTACTTATCTTGTCTTCTGTAGGCGATTCGGCACCAAAGTGTGGAGCAACTCTTTCTTCTTGGTAGGATGTTGCAGGGGACAACAAAGATCCCCTGGAACTTTTCACGCCATCCTGCAGCCTCAGGCACTTTTTTCACTCTCACGCTTCTAGGTCTAAAGTACTGCTCATGCCAGTTTCAGGGCAATCTGCAAAAATTTCAAAAAGGGCTTCAACTGCTGGAAGATCGGATTTATCGGTGAACATGAGTGTCTCTTACAGTTTATTTTTGGCATTCTTGGTGCATTTATCCTAAATTGTTTGTTTTCTTTACTTGTGTGTAAAGTAGTGCTGCCAATATCACTTTGTTTAATATTAATTGTTGCTAAATATGTGTCATTTGATGTTCTACATGAGCATCCTTTTTTTCTAGAACTTCGTATAATTCATGAAAGGTTACATACTACATTCCTTGTTCAATTTCTGTTTCTCACAAGGTTTTTATTATTCGGCACAACGGTAAAGTTACCTGCCTTGACCTAGAGGTCATGGGTTCCAATCCTGGAAGCAACCTTTTCGCTTGTGAGGGTAGGACTGTGTAAATCTATCATTCCCAGACCACACTAGGTGAGATCCTCGTGCACTAGGCCATTTTTTACTTTGGCGGCCTGAAAGGTTTTTTTGAAAACTGCTTTTTTAGATGGTCAAATTTTGCCAGCATGTCAATATGCTTCTAAGGGCTTAAGCGGGGATGAGTTTGAATTTGGAAATGGGTGAAATCACATGTTGACCAACTGTGCTCAACCCAGTCTCCGAATCTGCCACAAATCTTTTATGCCAAATCTCAGCGTGTTCTGATTATGTTCCCTGGTTTTAAACATCATTGATTTCTCACTTCCTTTCTCTTTTAATTCTAACAATAAAATGTTTTGAAACTTGTTGTGTTTATAAATTTATGGTCAATTCATGTTGAATGCTTTGTCTGTTAATTCTATTTTCAGAAACCTACGAAGATGATCAAAATACAGAGTGAATCTTCTGTTTTCTGTCTTTTCTATTTTCTATGGAACAACAGAAGATCCAAGCCTTATAACAACTACAAAGAATATATATCCCTCTTAATACTGTTTAATCTATTCTTTACTACAATTGAAGTTGCATCTGTTGGAGGTTGATTAGTTTGCTAAATGTGTGGGTGCACGGGGAATCTGTTATAGCTGCAAAGGACTTGTCTTGTTTTTCAAATTAGCTTTTCCTTGATTTCTTAGGCCTTCTAACAATGTTTCCACAGCATGCTTCTCAATCTTTTCATTGCAAGTTTTGATAGAGCAATTAGTTTCTTTGGAGGATATCTATCCAAATTGGATTTATTATGTTCACCTTTTTTGAATTAATCGAAAATGTCATTTGGTGCATTTGCAGGGCTTCTCTGGGTTGGTTTGCTCATTATCCTGAATGGTATGACACTGCCTATACGAATTTTTCTCAGTGTGAGGCCCAGTCTGTTTCTCTTTGTGTTCAATACCTTTCAAATGTGAAAGGAGATGCTGTTCAACTTGGTTCCAAAGGAAATGGACAAGAAAATGGAAACACTTTGGCTGATGTGGTAATAATTCTTTGCCCGACATTGTCATCTGCTTTGCACTGTGGGTTTTGGAACATTATTTGCTCACTTTAAACTTTTCCAAGGGACTAGAAAACTATTTTGTGCATTTATCCTAACATTTATGCATACAGAATGATCACCACCATCCTGTTTGGGGTCAAATGGAGAACTATGCCATTGACAGAGAAAAACGGAAGCAGCTACTTTTAATGCTGTGCCAACATGAGGCTGATAGACTTGAGGTTTGGGCACAACCGACCAACACAAAGTAAATATATCTGTTTTTGACCACTGGAATTTTGTTATATCTTTGGTTTTTTTCTTTCCTTGTTTTTAAGATATTTGGTATGTACTTTCAGGGAAAGTGTTTCGCGACCCAAGTATAGCTCAGATAAATGGACAGAATTTGCTAGGACTGCTTTCGCTGTTGATCCTAGGATTGCGTTATCCTTGGCTTCAAGGTTCCCGACCAATGCATTTTTGAAGACTGAAGTAACTCAGCTGGTTCAGGTATGTTTTCTTACAATATTGTGAACTAGAAGTCCTAATCAGTTGATTGTCTGCAAAGTAGGAATTGATGTAATAAGTCAAAACTTAAATGTTTTGAGCAACAATTGCTCCTTTAATATTTGATGTTGGACAGTGGAATGTGATTTGCAAATTTGTAATTGCGAGAGGAGCATATAGTGTGGTGTGAAGTGCAAACAGTTCCTGCAGGAATAGTTTTTTTATAGTTTTGATAGGCATAAGGGAAAATTCAATGTGAGACAAGGCATCTAAAGTTTTAAAAGAGAGGTATGGGTAGGTAGGGTATGCAGTACACTAGCATATTAAATATTTGATGCGTTAGGGGTATAGTTAGTCCTTAAGCTATATGGGTTCCTGATATGTTTCAAAATATTATTTGTGGTGCCGTTAATATAATTTTTTATAACCAAGGGTATGCTGTTAATACAGTTAGTCATTGATATTTTTTTTTGGTATAACAAAGGGTATCACCTCACCATATGGGTAAGGAACTAATCCCTTTCTACGTGTGTGGCTGTCCCTCCCAACAAGTGTCGCTCCCAGGAATCGAATCCTTAACCTTTTGTCTATCTGGGGATCCAATAGACCTTACACAACTAGACCAATATCTTTTCTCTCACCCACTGAAATTATCAAACAGATTAAGCATGGCAGCTTGTCTCTCACCCACTGAAATTATCAAACATAAACATTCGCAGTCTGAGCATTATTTCAAAAGAAACGCAAAATAAGGGAAACTTGGACATTAAAACCTAACCCAGTAATACCCATAGTTGTATAACTTTGACTGGTAGCTGATTCACGTCACCCCAGTCAGCAGTCTGACTTCTGGATTATCGTTCAAACCGGAAAACCTGGACAACAAATAAAACAAAATGCCGTATAAAAAAGCACTCTACATCCATAATAGAAAATGTACTTCTTTATTTTAAGAAAAAGTTGATTTACATTATATTTTTTGGCAAAAATCTATTTGTTTGTGTAAAAGTTATACGTATTGAAATTTCTTTGAAATTATAATATTTTATATTATTGTAGTTTGTACAATTATAATAGTAGATTATTTTTTACCTAATTTTTTAGTAATTATTTATCCTGAGTATATTTTGGTCATTGTAATTAGATGTCAATCCATGTAAAGTGGCTTATTTATTTGGTCATCTGATATTCAGATTTTTCATTTTTCCATTCTAGTTGGTATCAGAGCCTATTCCCATGTTGGGCCACCAGTATATTTCCATTCTAACAAACTTCTGAGTGCTAGGGGATGTTAAATGTTCAAGTCTCACATAGGTTGAGTAAATGAGCAAAGAACCATTTATAACAGTCCAACTTAGATGGGTCATATCTTCTGTCATGTCAGATTATAATTTTGTTATATATTTAAAATTATAAATTTGAATAGCAGATTTACTCTTGTGTTGTGCTATTTCCCCCATTTCTGTGATCTAAGCTGTTCTCCCTCATGACTCCTGCATATATTATCTGGCAAAAAATGACATAATAGCTTGTCTTTGCAGGCACATATACTGGATGTGCGCAACATACCAGAAGCATTATCTTACTTCATCACTCCCAAGGCGGTTGATGATAATTCAGTGCTTTTGCAACAATTGCCTCATTGGGCTCCTTGTTCTATTACACAAGCTCTAGAGTTCCTTACGCCTGCATACAAGGGACATCCACGGGTCATGGCGTATGTTTTAAGGGTTCTAGAATCCTATCCCCCTGAAAGAGTGACTTTTTTCATGCCGCAGCTGGTGCAATCTTTGCGACATGATGACGGGGTTAGATATCTACTGAAATTTGAGTTCATGATTTCCCCACTTAGCATGAAAGTCCTCAAACTGTGTGTCACTTAAAACCTGATTCTACATTTTTTACCTTTCACCATTTAACACCTACAACAACAACAATAACCAAGCCTTAATCCATTAGGTGGGGTTGGCTACTTAGACCGAATGACGCCATAATGCTACCATAAATCATGTTCATTGATATTTAACACCTAAAGCATAACATAAATCAGACTTCTGTTTCAAGTTACACAATGACATTCTTAAAATTTTGAGAAGTCTATTGAGAAAAGATGTTTTGCACCATAATCTCACTAGTCTTGTGGGAATTTTGTGTGTTATCTCTCCAATTTTATATACTCACTAAATATTTTGACATCTAAATTTAATTTCGTCCCCAAATCAAAATCCTACTTTGACTCATATTTGTAAAATGAGCTTTTCTTAACCCTCTTTGAATTTATTCTCCAATAAGTGAAGTAAAAGAGTAGATAACTTTATGCCAACATATGACCTTATTTATAGTGAATTTCAACTTGTTTTTGCTTGATAATAACCAGTTCAATATTTTATTTTTTTCAGAAATTAGTAGAAGGTTATTTGCTTAGAGCTGCTCAAAGAAGTGATATATTTGCCCATATTCTTATCTGGCACCTACAGGTATAACTTGTGATTGTCAATTGTCATTATTTCTTTTATGAAAGTTATTCTTATTTCACTTAATTATGTTGTGCACATTATTTTTATATATAGTTGATTATTTGTAACCTCACTTCTTTGTTATAAGTTCTTTGTTTTTTATTTAGCAAGTTGTTAAGCAGTGGGTTTCTTTTGGGCAGGGTGAGACTGTACCTGAGCCAGGAAAAGATCCCAATAGTGGGAAGGTATGATAACAGCAAGCTTCTTTGTATCCTGTATAGTTATTGCTATCATATACTGATGAAACATCATGAGTTCCAAACTAAAATCGGCATCAAGTGCTAGATCTATGCTAGTCCTGTACATCATTTAGACAATGTTTAATATTTACTGATCACTGAAACCAGATGCACTGGTTTCAATCATTAGTGCTGCTATAACATCAATAGCAGTAGTATTAATAATAATTATTATTACGATGTTGATACTTTGTCTCCATTGATAAATTTAATTTGAGTTATGTTGATATTATTGATTCTCTGACAAATTTTGCTTAAGAAATATTAGTCCCTCGATCCTTCTATACCATTTCATGTGTTTAATTTGACTTTTCATAAAGTTGAAGCACACCTTTCCTTTCTCTGATTAAAAACACATAATTTAATGCATCAAATCAAGTATTGTCAAAACTATCCTCAATGTTTTTTAATTTGAAAATAAATGAGAGTGAGAGTAATTGAGGAAAGTATAAACTTGGCATATTGACTCTTAAAGTGACAGGCATTTTGGGACTGCCCAGTATGGAAATTTAAAATATGAAACTTGCGGATCATTATTATAGTTTCAGGCTTATTAACTATGAAGTTACTATAATCAGATTACATTTAGTTCGTCAGAGTAGAAACATTTTTCTGGTTTTGCCTAAAATCTTTCAAGTTGACACTCAACTTTGTAGCACTGCTTTGTGAAGATGTAGAATATATTCAATGTAATCCTTTGTTTTTGTTAGAATTTGTTTTGTTTTTCCACATCATAGTTAATTTTGGTATTTGTTTGCGCTTTATTTCAGAATGGTTCATTTCTAGAACTTCTGCCAGCTGTAAGGCAACGAATAATTGATGGTTTTAGTCCAAAGGCACTTGATATATTTAAAAGAGAGTTTGATTTCTTCGACAAAGTTACTTCCATATCTGGCGTACTATATCCACTCCCTAAGGAAGAACGCCGAGCTGGTATCCGAAGGTATTAAGCAGATGCCTGTGGCATGCTCCTTATTTTGAACTAGTCAAATTTAAAATAGAACTTGACTAATGAATTTATCATCTTTGATAGGGAATTGGAGAAAATTGAACTGGAGGGTGATGACCTTTATCTGCCGACAGCTCCTAGCAAGCTTGTTAAGGGTATTATAGTGGATAGTGGTATTCCCTTACAATCAGCTGCAAAAGTCCCAATTTTGATAGCATTTAATGTAGCTGATCGAGATGGGGACCAAAACGATATAAAGCCACAAGGTTGCATTTTCAAGGTTAGCTGGTCTGTATTTATGATGATATCCTTCGCAGACTCAAAACTCAAGCATTGGTGTTTATAATTGAGTTTTTATCCTGCCGACACAACAGCAATACATTGTGTTATAGGCTTAAACGAACATAACAAAATAGCTTTCTTTTTTTAATACAATGTGTGCTCTGGTTACCCATACACTGAAGTTTATTTTCTTGCATTGTTGTCAGCTGTGCTTAGTCTGTTTTCTTATCATTCTTGGATTAACTGAGTTATCTTCATTCAAGGTTGGAGATGACTGTAGACAAGATGTTCTTGCCCTTCAAGTAATTGCACTTCTTAGAGATATATTTGAAGCTGTCGGCTTAAATCTTTATCTATTTCCTTATGGTGTTCTGCCTACTGGTCCTGAGAGAGGTATAATAGAGGTGAGTTTATTGCTAATATACTGAAGCATCCTGAATGTTTTGTGGCACTAACTAATTCAAATAAAGTAAAAGTATGGTCATAGATCAGAATGGGTGGTATACCGATCCAGCAATAACTGCAGCCATGTTTGTTCTTGGAAGTGTATTTCCGAGGGGTATGTTTGTTTTCGATGATTGATATTTTACAATGTAAGTGATGGTAATCACATGGTGTTCAAACTCTCAAGTTAGCTCCTGAACTCTTGCGAGTTTAATATCTTGGAACACAAAATTGAGTTATGCGTAAAGTCTCTATTTCAAACCTGTATGCGCGGTCTTGGCCTGAAATGCACACTTTTAGTTGCTATTGTTTGGTACTTGAGATGAAATACCTATGTTCTTCATTATGTGTTGGGTTTATTTTTTATGTATTTTATTATTATTATTGCTCTGCTTTATTAATCTACAAAATAGGAAGTCCTGAGCTAAGTATATAATATAATAGTAGGGTCCAGTTTGAGTTGTGTTTTTTACTTGATTACTTTAATTTGCTTTGTAATGGAGCTGAAATGTGAAATATTAATTAGGGATGTACTGTTTAATTATGTTTGATTCTTAAGGTATATCTTCTGAATAATCAGATTTAGTGGAGCACCTGTATTAAGTTGGGGAGGATTAGCTTCAGGGGGCTAAATAATTGGGGGTCAATTTTGAATTTGTCAATTTTCCAATTGCAGTTCATCCTCATATATTGTTTGGCACATTATTTTGATCAATAATTTTTAAGAGATTAAACGTAGAAGATTCTTTTATCAATAGCTTTTTTTAAATTATCTCCATTTTTGGTCTTGTAGTTTCGTTAGTTTTTTTTTAAATAATCGTTAATAAGTTTAAGCAGCTAACTGTTCCGGATCAGTATTAGGAACTATAGTCATGTTTTGTTATTTCTTATATCCTATATTGAATAACTACTTTGTGCATTCATAATTCATATTTTACATTTTTCAGGTTGTGCCTAATACACGTAGTAGAAGCCAAATGGGGGAGACAACTGATGGAGGTTTGTTGGAGATATTTCAGCAAGATTTTGGTCCTGTTGGAACTGCCAGTTTTGAGGCTGCACGTCAGAACTTCATCGTCAGCAGTGCTGGTTATGCCGTTGCTAGCCTTTTGCTTCAACCAAAGGATAGGCACAATGGAAACCTTCTCTTTGACAGGTAAGATCTTTGTCTTTCTTTGTCAACAAATCTAAATATAATTGCTCGCGGAATTGATTTTAGCTGAGTTTCTTCTGCAATATTTAAAATCTCTTTCTGTGCCCCCTTAATTGAATTCTTCTGTGATCTTCAGTTCCTCTCCTCCCTTTGCTTTTTGCCCCTACCACAAACATGTAAGTTGTTGGTCCAATAAATTCTTCACTAATTAATATGTATGCTGATGCAGTGCTGGGAGGCTTGTTCATATTGACTTCGGTTTCATCCTAGAAACTTCTCCTGGTAATAATATGCGTTTCGAAAGTGCACATTTTAAGCTGAGCCATGAGATGACACAATTATTAGATCCATCTGGTGTTATGAAGAGTGAGACATGGAGCCAATTTTTAAGGTAGTGATGGAATTTCTCTTTTCTTTCCTACCCATTCCATATTATAAAAAACTAAGTGTTTATGACTG
Source organism: Lupinus angustifolius (assembly GCF_001865875.1). NCBI lineage: Eukaryota > Viridiplantae > Streptophyta > Magnoliopsida > Fabales > Fabaceae > Lupinus > Lupinus angustifolius. Next base: position 25,131,687 of record NC_032011.1, on the reverse strand, counting down.
GTTATTTGTACATCTAGTTTGTGCGTGAAGGGGTACCTAGCGGCTCGTCGTCATATGGATGGTATAATCACCATTGTGGCTTTAATGCTTGATAGTGGGTTACCTTGCTTCAGCAGGGGTGACCCAATCGGCAATCTTCGGAAGAGATTTCATCCGGAGATGAGTGAGCGTGAAGCAGCCAATTTCATGACGCACGTGTGTAAAGATGCTTACAATAAGTGGAGTACTGCCGGCTATGACTTGATACAGTACCTGCAGCAAGGCATCGAGAAGTGAGAGGTAATATAGAATTGACCTGACTGTACATGGTTGCTTGTAATTTTAATCATTGTTTTATTACGATTTTGTGACGAATTTTCACGGCTATAGTTATTGAGGGAGTAGTATAAATGGCAGATGAATATTTAAAAGCTGTGTATTGTTATTTTTGTGGGTTCATCATGCTGTAGAAATACAGCTATATAATGTTGTTTATTAGTGGCAAGTGCAATTCATTCCATTAATGGGTACAAGACCCCTCATCCTCTTCTTTCTACAACTTGTGGCAAATTTGGTGAAATAAAAGAAGGGATTGCTAATTTGAAGAATGCTATTCTTCCATAATTGTGTTACCAAAATTACCTAGTTCAACAAATGGTGGGTTTTGGATCCTTTTCAAAACCAGAATGCTCCCAGTTCAAATCATTTAATTGTTGTTGGTTTAGGCTTGAGGATAAAGCAAAAAGGAAGTAAAAAACAAGTTGTTGAGAATGACAGAGGACATAAACTTCACTTGCAGCCAAACATAATTTGCAGTGTGATGTTAACATATTTTCGGGTAAATGTTTTTTATATTATCAGCGAATAATTCATCATTCATATGTTAACTATTATCAACTTTCAAACAAAAGTAACATAAATCAATGATAGATGATGAATTGATAAAGTAAAATATATTACAGTAACGGTACATAGATTTTAAACTTTTTTTTGAAGGATCCTATTGATCACAAGTGAATCTTTGGAGGACTAAATTTGATTTCTTTACCATGATCATTAGTTGCATATGTTCTTTTATTTTTAATACTTAATATGATACCATATTATAGCTTTGAAATTTTCGTCTAAGTAGAAGAAATTTTATTATGTCATATAAGCATCCCCACTTTTTGGGTCACACTAATTCTCATTAGCTCCTTTGGTGCATTGCCCTAAAAAAATGAAGAGGAAACACATTGTCTGTCTCACATCTTGTGCTACTTCATGTACTATGAGTTGTGATTGATTGAAAAATATGTTTAAGTTAAAAATTTAATTATTAAATATGTTTCTAACCAATCACGGCTCATGGTACATGGAGTGACACAATATTGTGGGATAGAAGATATGATCTCAACCAAAGAGAATGCGATATAAGTGAGAATTGAAATTTTTTAGGCAACAAATAATGTTTGCATACCTAGAGATCGAGTTGCTCACTTAGCCACACCATATAGTTTATATCAAAGGTTTTTTTAAAAGATAATATACTTAAGCAATGGATACTACATTTATAGAGAAAAAAAGAAGGAAATGTTAGAATAATCATTCACATAATATGATTGAAAAATGGTCCATTATCATTCCAATATGATTGAAATTTGCAAGTACAAAAATAATTCACATGAACAATATTTTGATCTACTCACCTAATGGCTTTGGAAGCCCAAAGCAACTTGGAGCATACTAGAATAGTAGAATTTTCTCATGAAAGAATTGCAATTCTAAACTTAAAAATAGGCCTCCCAATTATGTTTATCCTCATTATTTAATAATTATGATGTAAAATTCCTTTTTAAGCAAGAATTTCAAATCCAAAATCTTACTTAATAGGAAAAACATATGTATTATATGGAACAATTATATTATATCCCTCCGAAAAGCATATCTTAATATATGATTCCAAATTAGATAGTAGGAAATAAAGAATTATATCTCAAAAATAAAATACTCATTAAACTAATTCTTAACGAGGAAAATATATCTCAAATAAAATAAACCGATTAATCTAATTTTAAAGTAACGAGGAGCATTGCGTTTTTAACTTTTTATTTATTTCTAAAAATTTAACCAAAACTCTAATTATTTTCATAATCCAATTTGAGTATTCATTTTTTTTTTTTTGAAAATGGTTTGACTATTAAGAATCTCAAAGGATTAAATCGAGAATTTTGAATTAGAATATCATAAGTATATAACTTAATTTACACATATAACTTTTTGTGAAATAAATAACAATCATTTTGCTTAAAAGCTACAAAAAATAATTGCATAAAAGACCTAAATAGAGGACCTTTTTGTGAAATAAATAAATGATTAAACGGAAATTTGATTATCTAATGATATGAAATTACACTTATATAATAGTATCTAAATCTACTACACAATACAACATAGGGGTAAGATAGTCTTTTTATCTGTCTCCATTTAGCAGTGTTTCTTCTCCTCATCATTTCAAAAAAAAAAACAAACCCTCTTTTCATTTGTGTAATAAGATACACATAATTTATCCTCATTCTAAATTGAATTTCATCATTTTCTTCTTTCCCTCATTATTATTATTATTATATATTTATTATTATTATCATTATTATTACAATATGGAGAATGGTGAATCTGAGAAACCCTCTGATATGGAGCTTGTTGTTTATGACGATAACAAGAATGACGATTCTACCCTCACTCCTCAACATCAACATCAAAATCTTCATCTCCATGATTCCAAATCAATTACTCAAAATGATTCACACCACAACAATCTTCCCAAGACTAAAGAAATCAAATCTGTGTTAAACGATAGTGAGGTACATAATCATCATTATTATTATTATTATTATCATAATTTGCTTGTTATATACATTGTAAATTGTAGTAATTATTTTGTATCAATAGATGAGTGAATATGAGGAAACTGGTACCCCTTTGGAGCAACAAGCTTTTATGAAAGAGTTGCAAACTTTTTATAGAGAAAGGTCTTTGGAATTTAAGCCTCCTAAGTTTTATGGTGTTCCACTCAATTGCCTCAAGTATGTGTTACTATCCCTCTTTATATGTTGCATTACTGCTATAAACACTTATTTCACTAATGCTTGCCGAGTTACGTGATTCACTCGTTTATCGGGAGGTTTTTTCGTTGTAAAGGAAGTCGTGTGATAATAAGTGATGAAGTGGTACTGTGCACCATGTGGCTATGAGTTGGACTTAGACAGGATTAGCCGATCGGAATCGGATTGGTTATTAAAATGATAGTTTAAAATGTGTACCTAATAACCCTTGGTATGAGATTCTGATTGGTTGTGCCTCGAGTCCTTGACCCTTATGCTTGGTGGTCTTTTCGTACTTGTTACTAGACTAGTTGATTTGCATATGTATGTCTTTTTACTGATAGCAGATTTTTTAAATTTTCGGTGAGTTGTAGGTTATGGAGAGCTGTTATCAAACTGGGTGGCTATGATATCGTAAGGATCGCTCTCTCATGGTCTTACTGATTACTTGTCTCTCTTTTTTGTGCTTATTGGCCATTTTCATGGTTCTTGCTTTCTAAAGTTTAATACTGTTGTCTAATGCATATATTGTAAACTTCGAACTCAAGGATGTTATTGATGCTATTGCTCCTGAGTTTGATCCTCCTCATCTTGTTAGCCGAAAGGGATGTTTATGTCGAGTCTAACTTCAAACATGTTAGCAAACATCCAAAGCACTACCAACACGCTTACCCTGTGTTTCATCGCTGTACTGACACTTCAGATATGGGAAAATCTATATACACCCGAAAATCGTTGTTCACATGCAGACGGCTATTTACAACATTTATTCTAATGGATGGTCCATCTGTATGGCTATTTACAGCATTTACATTGATAGATGATCCATTTTGTCTGGGTATTGATAGAATTGCCCTACAGATATTCTGTAGTTGTTATTTCTGTGCTTGTGTTTATTATGCTTTCTCAATGTTTGATGGCTGTGTTGATACTCTCCAAACTGCAAAATGATTTGACAGACACCACAACTGGAACTAACATTGTCGAAATCAAGCATTTTTCTAGTTGGTCCTGAGTAATTTTGTCAACTTTACAAAGAGCAGTCATTTAGGATTTGTCTATTAGCCTTTTTGTAAAATGGAAAGATGTGATAGGACTGAGCTCAAGTAGCTGGGGTCTGACTTGTGGAGACGTAGTAATATCTTGGACGTAAGATTTAAATGTTTGACTTTCCCTATAGTGGGGGTCGCGAGCCGTATTCCATATTTGTCAAATTACTTCTATTCTGTAACTTGATGAGCAGATTATTTTTGTAATATTAGAATACGACATATCATTGCATGTTTGTTTATTTGACATTTTTATAAGATTTATTTAAGTGGTTACTAAAATGTTTTGGTCTTTTTGTTAGTTATCTATTACCAATAGGTGACAGAGTTGATCTCACTGACTGATTTTATGTAGGTAACTGGATCCAAGTTGTGGCGACTAGTAGGAGAGTCTTTCCATCCCCCTAAGTAAGGCCTCAATATATATATTTTTTTTCATGTTTTGTAGTTCTAACTATACTAAGCCTGGATGGCCCCACATCTGGTATTTTCTGCTGATAAAACACTATGTAGTATGAGTTGCTTGTAACTGATTATTACTAACATATATAATTTATTTTCTACGAGATAGAAACTCTTTCAACGAATCATTTCAAATTAACATCCCTTTGCTAATTTCTATATTGAATACCTTTCTCTGGCAGGACATGCACTACAGTCTCATGGACGTTTAGAATCTTTTATGAGAAGGTGATGTTTATTTTTCATGGACTTTATGCTTAGTAAATAGTTCTCGTCATTGATTCCCTGTAAGACCTCTCTGGATACCATGAGACTGAAAACAAGAGTTCCTGTTACTATCTACTTTCACACCTAGAAATATTTCAAGTGACTTTTGTAACCTTTTTCAGCCACTTGCATGATCTCCGAATCTTCTCTTTCCTGAATTTTGTTAATCTGCACAGGCACTTTTAGAGTATGAAAAGTATAAGAGAGAGACTGGGGAGCTGCAGCTACCTGTTGGATCATTCCATCAACCTTCAAGTGTAGAAAAGGAGGTTTGTATACTGGTCTTTTATTTTTCTGTTGTCCTTTGATTGCATGCTTGCTTGAAGTTTACCTTCATTATGCAAGATGAACATTTCCCCATTTTCCGTGTGTGATGAGTCTGATAAGTTGTGAACATGAATGACACTCCTTGTTCCTTTAATTATATACCTATCTTACAAGACATAAGTGTGGATGGATGTGAGTGCTATGTGCTCAAAAAACTCATTTTGTTAGGTCTCTAGTCTAGGCATTCAATGTCGATGGCGGTTTCCTCCTGCTGGTTCTGTTCAGCAAAAACCAAATACAATATGTTTATGCTTTACAACAAGGAGCAGTTCAAAGATAGGGACTTGGAAGCATATATCAACGTTTCTCCCTCTGAACTTTTTATGTAACAAATAGTGAGTTTGTTTTGCAGACCACTGTTTACCAGACTCCAGGCTCAGGTAGAGCACGAAGGGATGCGGCAGCACGTGCAATGCAAGGTTGGCATGCCCAGCGCCTTCAATATGGTGAGGTTGCTGAGCAAGTTAGTAAGGTTTGTTGAGACCTTTAAACTTAACATGATGTTCTTCTTAATATCGTTTTGTTGTGTGTTCACATATATGTATGAATATTTTATTTATGGCAATGTTTCTACTACTAGAGCATTTATTTTATTTTTGAACAGGACAAGAACTTCAGTCCCACTACAAAGCGTGAAAAGAACCTCAAAAGTATTGGTATGCTCACTACAAACATCACCAACTGTTACTCTAAATTAATTTCAACCTCATTTCTTAATGTTTCAATGCATTAGGTGTGATTAATAAACAGAGGACACCGACTGGTCTAGAGCAGGCTGAGAAAGCTTCAAATATTGACGGAGATAGGCAGTTAAGTTACTGGTCCCTTCTGTTAGTCCCTTTCATACATTTATTATCTTTATTTCACCGTTGGTTTCTCCATTCATGGTCCTTTAATTCATGATATTAGCCACCACTTGAAGTTGTCTTCAGAGTAGCCACAATTGTTGATTAAATTACTTTTTCCATTACACAATAATAGATACTAGATTTCTTGGTTTACACTTTACAGAACAATACAATAGATAATTAACGAGAACAATTTGGTGTGTCCCAATAGTACCACCATATAAATATTTTATTCAAGACATTAAAGACTGTCCCTATGGGTTTGTATATCTGCTGCATCATTCCTCCCCAAGGGGCAAAGGTTTAGTGAACCAAAAAACAGACAAAAATATGCCATGGGCGTCCTTTGACATTCTCATAATGCAGTTAAACATGTTTCATTATTATTAATTCCTTAATCAGGGTAACTATTTATAATCCCAACTTTGAAGCTGAAAAAAGATATCTATGATCTGCGAGCTTAATTCAAGTTTCTTTATTTTTATGTAACCAATGCTAAATGATTCATCTTGGCAGATTGGTCACAGCAGTTGTGGACATAGGACCCCCAGCTGACTGGGTGAAGATCAATGTGCGGGAAACCGTAAGTCCGTTTAGTGTTATTCTTTACCGGATTCATGTCCTTCCTATGCACCATAATGGTTGATGTTATCTCATATTAGTCATATACTCATATATAATTTTTGTTTTGATAAATAAATAATTTTGGACCATTTGCTATCTCCATGTCCAGAAGGATTGTTTTGAGGTGTATGCACTAGTTCCCGGGCTCCTTCGTGAGGAGGTAAATGCTTTGGCTCGTTGTCTTCGTCTTTGTTCTTTGTTATTTTTTATGTGGGAAACATTTGTATGATAGTTGTGTATTTAATTCTGTTCGAGGGAACATATGCTGGTTTTAATTGTCAAGTAATCCAAATGTGACAAATTGACAATCAATAAAAATAATCACCAAAAGCTTAATTATTACATTCTTGCATAGATTTTGGATGGTAATCATAAGTTGCTGAGATGGGATTTAAGAATCAGGTTTTCCAATTTGTTAATTCGTGTATAGGTGCGAGTCCAATCCGATCCAGTTGGACGTGTCGTTATAACTGGTCACCCAGAACAGGTTGATAATCCATGGGGAATTACCCCTTTCAAAAAGGTAACCCTCTATTGTTTTTCATCCCTTTAGTAGTAGTATTACAATTTAGCCTTTTGGGTGAAAACACTTCACTCAAATTGCTCTTGTTTTGTTTTTCAGGTTGTGAACTTACCAGCAAGAGTTGATCCATTGCAGACAACAGCTGTCGTTAGTTTGCACGGTCGTCTATTTGTACGCGTTCCTTTTGAGCAGGGAGCTATATGAACTTTCCTCCTTTCCGTGCTTCCTCTCTCTCTCGACTCACCCGCTCTCTCACAAATGTATTTTATGGTTCGTAAGTTTTTCTCGTATTTCTCTCTTGTCCTTCACCAAACAGAACTAGTCTATTACTCAATTGGAATAGTCAAGACTACTATCAAATTTGTTATTATTGTATTTTACTATTTATTTTTTTATAGGTAGTGAAACCAACTTAACTAATGCAATATGCTTGATGTTACTATATGAAATTACTTTTAACCTATTTATATAAAAATATCTTTCACCTTTGTATAACAACCTCTAGCCTTGGATTTTTTGGGGTCCTAAGGTTTAGTATTTGAGCAAAGCTTGGAGTTAAAGCTTGGAATATAAATTGTTATATTATCAGTGCATATATATTACACGCAATATAATTTGTATAACATGTTTGTTCATCAAAATCCAATCACTTCTTATTTTGAAGAAAAAAAGTAGAACCCCACAATTTCCTTGCTATTTCCTAAATAGAAGGTGTTAGCCTTTGAAGTGGTTGAGAAAAAAAAACTTTTTTTTCAATAAGATCTTTAACAACAATTGTAATATCATATTACATATTCTAATATATACTTACAAGTTACAATTGTTATATCATTGCAATAAGAAAAAATATATTGCTTTTTCCATTCAAACCATGTAATTTGAATAGATTTAAAATGGATTTTATTCTATTATTAATTTGAAATATCTCCATGAAAAATATGAATAGGAGTTTGAAGAAGGAAAAATAATTATTGACTGGCAAGAAATAAAGAAGAATTCATTCAATCACATAGTTGGAATTTACATTTTAACACCGCAGTTAAGTAAGATTCTGGAAAGAAATGCAATAATTTAAATAAACAGAACGAAGAAATAGAAAGAGAACCATTCCTAGTTCTCATAATATTTTAATGAGTTTTGTTATTTGAGCCCAAAAAAATAACATATTCATACATTATTCTTATATATTTGTATTCATCTCAATATTTTATTTTCTAAAACTTAAAGTTTCAATGTCACTGTTTTCGATAATTCCTCAGTATCTTTCTTCAAAGTTGTATGAAAATGGGTTCTCGTGGTTTGATTAAACTGTGTCTCTTGGAAAACCAATCCTAGACAATTGACATGCAAAATGTGTATATTTTAATGAGTTTTTCTTCTTTTTCTTCAAAGTAAGTTATTTAATAATGGATATTATTTGTTTTTTGGAGTTGGGGGTTGATTCATTGAGAGAGAAAAGTTGTAAACAAAATCATCACGTTGATAATATTCTAATTGTAAACCAAATTACCATTTTGATTATAATTTATTATGATATAATTAGAATCATCATTATCTGTTAACATTAAAATTTATCTTATTCAAATATAGAACTTTTATATACATAGTTTGACTAACTTCATAACTTTTATATAGTTTTTAGAAGTAAAATATTAACCAAAAAAATAAAATATCTAGTTAATAAATAATGAAATCACGTTAAGTTTGTTTAGAAATTTGTGCATTGCACGAGTATATATATTTAAGAAAGATAAAATCCTTAAAAACATGAAGATAAAATTATTAAATATCCTCATATCTAAAAGTTTAAATGAACAAGATTTTCATTCATAATATATTTTGTCTCAATCTCTCAGTATTGGTTCAAGGGATATATTCTTTTAAGTAAAGTCTCGGGTTAAGTTTTGTGTACGGAAAAAATATCAGATGGGAGAGTTAGTCTCATATAACTTATAGATATTTCCGACTCAGACATGATTGTTCCCAGTGCAAGAATACGTGTGAGAATCCAAAAAAAACTCAACACTAAAGATGGCTCAATTATTTATTTTTTAATACTAGACTTCACCACTCAATAATCAAATTCAACAGGGAGGACCTTGATTTAACTTGTTTTTCGTTTTTATTTCATGATAAAAATAGTATTTCATTGTAGATAAAAGGTTGAAAGTGTAATAATATATTATTTTCTCATTTATTGCTACAATATTTTGTGTCTTTAGTATTCCTCTTAATAGAACTTGTGAGTGGCGCTATGAAAAATGGGAGTAGATAAAAGTATTGGAGATAAATCAGAATAGACACAACTGAACTAGCATAAAATCTTAAATTTCACACTCAACCCCCAAAATAAACACATTTCAACAATTGAATAGGCATAAACAAATGTTAAATGTATATAACTATGTGAAAAATAAAATAAAAACATCACCTAATTAGATTAGATTAGAAAATTCAAATTACTGTAAAAGAATATAAAACCTACTGAGAGTATAAAAAAAAGTATATAAGTCTACAAAACTTCAATAAGGTTAAAGTGACTATATATGCTTATTGCCTATTATTCCATCCATGCATGTAGTTCAACATTTGAGATTGAAGTGCATTTGTATCATAAAATCCATTAATCTGAAACCCTTGTGGTTGAATCTGAAAAGCTGCTTCATTCTGCAGATTCTGAGAATTATTAGGAGTCTGCATAGAAGTATCATATGGCCACAACATTGTTTGCATATTTTGATCAAAATGAAGCATAGATGACTGAGAATTCTGGCCATGGTTGAAAGTGTAAAATGGTATATGGTTCTTGTTATCACTATCTTGCTTCATATGAGAAGGACCATAAACTTGTCCTTCACATATCTCACTTTTGAATGGTGCTTCTTCTGTTATTACCCTTCCCTTATGATCTTGTTTCAACACATTGATTCTTTGATTACAAACATCAAGCTTATTATCCAACATAGTAACAAACATCCTCAATTGTTGTTCTCCCATGACATTGAAAGATTCATCCCAAGTTGGATACATAATCTTCAACTTTTCTCTTCTGACTTTAGCTATTTCACTTTCAACTTTTTTAACCCTATCCTTATAATATTCTTGCACATCATAGATCTTAGGACTCCTATCAATAGTGGTGTCCTTATACTTTTCAATAATGCGGTTTACCTCTTTGGTATCTTTAGGCCATGTCTGAAGTTGAGAACCTTGGTCATTAAAATGTGGGGCATAGATAATTACACAAACATCAATGCCACAAAGAGTAGAAAGTTCATAAGCTTTCTTCATTAACCCTTCCTTTCTCTTTTGGAATGTTATCATGCGATTTTTCTCCTTCTTTATCAGCTCCATTCTTCCACGACCCATTATATAATATGCACAACAATACCTTCTACACAGATCTAGAACCACATATAACACCAAAAGATTAATATATACTAATACTAATAGAGTGTAAAATTTATACACTGTATATGAGTAAAGATTTATACACATATGCTACATCATCGGCGATGAATTATACAATAACAACATATAAAACTCATACATCTTTTTCTCGTACTAATATAAGATAAGGGCATAAATAAAATAAGATACTGCACTATACAAGTTCATGAACATACCTTTTTTTCTCCTATGAAGTGTGTTTTTTTCTCACTCCTTGTTAATTCTCTAACTTTTTCCTATTCATATAAAGGTATATAACATGTTGGGCTAACATTACAGATATGAAAATAGAAAGTTTTAAAATTATTCCTTACTCAAATCTTGCTCATTTAGGATTAGGATCAATAGATTAATTAAAACCAAGCTTCTATTTTTTTAACTCTAGATTCTCTTAATAAATACCAGCTTTCCTTATTTAGCATTGCACCAGGACAAGGCCCATAAAAAATTAAAAAAAACTATATCAATATCTATGCATTTATAAGGATCATGACTCAATAAAAAAAAATAGCATCCTTACTAAAGGAAACATATATGAATGTTTAACTTAATTGTAAATTTAATCTCTTGTCTTTTATGATTGTATGATTTTAGTATCTCTATTTTATTTTGAGGATAATTCCATTTATCTTATATCATTTAAGTTATATAAGTATGAGATTGTTTGTTAGCTTATTGATAGAATTTGTACGATGATTGATCATCAATTTTTTATAGTACGTAAGACACTTTTCAATTTAGTATTATTGTTATTATCTTGGTTTTCGTATTTAATATTTATCCTTTTTGATGGACTTTTAAAATTATTGATAACCAATTAGAGTGTATTTGGGATACCGTTTGCAAAATTGAATTTCGTTGAAATGAGTTATATAGGCTAAGTTTTGGTCAAAGGAAGTTTCACATAGTGAATTTAAGTTTGGATAAGTTATGATTAAATATTATTTTGATATAAATTTATAATTGTCAAAGTACCCTTCAATTTTATTATATGTTATATATAATGGCAAAATGGGTGAACCAAGGGCAAGGAGTATTTTGTGCAATGGCAACAGGTTCAACATTGTTAATGGCTTAACATTTTGCATTAGTGGTTGTCTCACTATAAGTTCCCGAAGTCCAGTGCACTTTTTTACCAACAAGGTATTAGTCTAATAGTGTAAAGCCTCACTGGATCTTCAAGGTCAAGAGTTCGATTCCTAAGAGCAACATTTGTTGAGAGGGACAGCTATGAACCCCGAAAAGGATTAGTTCCTTACCCAGAAAGGTAACGGGATACCTTGGTAGTAGTACCAAAATCCAGTGCACTTTTTGTAAGTTCTATAACAAGTAACCATGGCAACCTCGCTGTATTGTGTTGTCATTGGTTCCAACATCAAAAGAATCTATACCTTTGCTAAGTTATAAATTTGACTGCACCAGTGTCAACAACACAACTACAAAAGGGACACACTTTCTTCTACACCCAAAAAGAATGAGTTGAATGCTAAATCTATCTCAGTCTCTTAGTTCTAGACTTCTGGTGTATATGCAGAAGACACAGAATTAATACCAAGCACAAGCCCAGTGAACATCAAAGTTAGAAGTCACAAACAATGCTAGAGGGACAATAAAGCAGAGCAACAAAGTAAGAAAGTCATTATGCCTTGACAACACCTTCATGAATGAGAACCATTGAACCTTGGTAAACCGCGCTAGAACTAAGTACCTCGATACAACAAATGGGTAGCAAAATTTACAGACTCAGCGCTCACCGTAATGAGCAGTTGAGCCGATACAGGTTATATTATTTATTTATTTTAGTTCACTTAATTAAACTAATGACACATCTAAAAATTGATCCCATGCATGATAATCTTTTACTATCATGATCATCTTTGTAATAAATGTTGACGAAATTCGTAAGCCATAACAATGAACAACAACCTATCCTTGAGATAGCTTCACAGGTAATGGCAGATAGATTTATTAATTATAACATGCCTCTTGAAGGATACTCTGCTTCTATCATGCCGACTTGTTACAGACATTGATTCTCAAAAGTAATAACAATATAGTATTATGAAGACGAGAAACTCGGTTGTGTAAAACAGACAGCCTAATTTACTATATCAATATGGTAAAATGTATATTTAGTAGCGATGAACTAAGTGAGAGCAGTGACAAGTCGGAACTGACCCTCATATCCAAACACGGTGTATGTCTCCATTTACTGCAATTATCACTAGTTAACTATTTCCATTTCCATTCCTGCAAAGAACATCATAAATTCACCAATGAGTCAACACAATCGATGCCCCTAAATCAAGCTAAGAACATATAAGGATGAAGAAACATGGTAAATAACCACTCTAGTCTACAAAAGAGCATCAAACTTAAAAATCTTATTAGCAATTTAGCATCATGGCATATATTCCCGTATTTGGCGCCAAGTGATCTAAGATGAGACTAGTCCTGGTTGCCCAAAGGCAAGAAGAGCCCGATATAGCACACAGCAACTCGGGAATGTTCATATAACCAGGCAGCACGCATCTGAGTCTCACTTGCGAGGCTCAAGAGACCCTCAAAAACCACCTTCACATAGACTCTATAAGTTTCTAGAATCCCAGTACAGCGAAACCTGACCTAGGGCATCGTGAGAATCACAAGTGGATCCGGGAAATCCCGCTAACAGTGCAATTCTAGGCCCTAAAACAAACCTAATCCAGACCTATCAGGTTTTCAGGTGGGTGAGGTCATTCTCACCCGTCACCATACACCGCCTTTTACGTCCTCACATTATAAACAAGACAATCACAAACTAACTAAACTGCTAGCAACAATCATAAATCATAACTAACTAAACTATTAGCAATATTGTATAGCAATAACTAATAACAGTAAAAGTAATTACAAGTTAATCATCTTGGTCTGGCTTCGTCGCTTCGCCTTTGTTACTTTTGTTTCCATATACCAAACCCGTTACCTAGAAATTAATGAAATTACAAAGAAAATAAGCAATAAACTATAAATTAGAATACATGAATTGTAAAGTAGAACATGATTTATTTAAGTTCAACTCTGACACAACCAGCAGATGTGTAACCGAGGTTACCAGATACTTTTTGTATCACTCCATGTATCACCTCTGATTGGTTGAATAGGACTTATTTAAGTTAAACTCGCAATTATTCAATATTTTCCTGACCAATCATATCTTTTGACACATAGACTGACACAAAGGAGTGAGACAACAGATGTGTAACCGAGTTTACCTGAGGATCAGGAATCGGTTTACGGGTTTCAACGTATCGATAAGGATCTGGTTCCAAGGCGGCGAGTGCAGCCTTCTCCTGGTGGTGGCGCTTGAGGTCTTGCGATGGCTTGATCCAAAGGAAGTAAGCTAGGGTTCCAGCAACAACCCAAGAAGCGAAGTTGGTTCCACCTCTTAAACCACCCATTGAATTGCTTACGAAAGATCTCATGTTCCCCACCGTTCTTCTCCACGCCATCGACTTTCAACACTCCTTTTCCTGATTAAGGTCTCCTACAGATCCTGCTTTCTCAACTTCACACGTCCTATGCACAAATTAGGATTAACCCATTCGGCCCAATAACACCAATTATATAACTTTGATCCGAATCAACTCGATGTTTATTCGAAACTTTTGTTATTTAATTTGGTTAACTTAGTTTATGAATCAAATGAGTTGAAATTTCAGTTAAAAATTAGTTAAAGTCAAATATAATTGTTAGGTTGGTGACTCGATTATATATATATATAATGTTTAATTTGAACTAAACAGTCTCTGAACTCTTGACGAATCAACTCAATTTGAGATGACAAGTTGAATCGAACAATTCATGAACTTCAATCGAGTCAAATTTGAGTTGGAGACATAACTCATTCCAAACTTTAGTCGAGTTTCGAATCGAATAAATCTTTATTGAGCTGAACCGAGGTAAGTACTAGTTCAACTCAGTTCAGCTTGTTTCTAACCCTACTTTTGGCATGCTCTAGCGTTATATCAATATTTGACCTAATACTAATAAAGTGTTGGTCTAGTAGTGTAAGGTTTCACTAGACCCCAAGGTCGATGGTTCCATTCCTGAGAGTGACACTTGTTTGGAGGGGCAACCACGAACCCCGAAAGAGATTAGTTATTTACCCAAAAGGTGAGGGATACCCTTGGTAGTACAAAAAATATTTGACCTAATGAACGATACTAATTAGGAGGAAGAACAAGGTACCCGAAAGTATTAATTAAGTATCCATATGGTTAGGGTGATCATGGATCGAATAAGACTTGTCTCTTACCTGACCCTAAATATTGTTAGGGTCATTTTTTGAACCGAGACCTAGACCCGAAGCTAACCTAACCCTAAATATCGACTGAGTCAACATTTGAACCTGACCCTAGACTCGATTAAATATAATGCATATTTCTTTTTGAGATAAAGTCTTCTACTTATTATTATAGATATGTAAGTTGACATGTGAAATAATATATATGTATATATATTGTTAATCATAGATATATGATGAAAAATTAGAGAAGTAATGATTTCGACCGAGTAGATGTTATTACTCTATGCACAATTGAATAGAGGCACATACAAACATGACTAGTGAGTAACCATGCGACCGATCGGGCTGTGTTATGTTTGTCTCATACCTAACCCTAAATATTGTCTGAGTCTAATTTTTGAACCTGAATCTAGACCCAATGAGACTCAATCCTAATTAAGTTGGATCATGATAAGATTAAATTGGGTGAGTAAATTGGATTGGATCTTGCTCACCATATACTTGTGGTAATAGATGATACGGGTTAATTGCAAAAGGTGAAAAGATGAACTTTTTCCTAAAAAGTAAATACATTTAGGTTTAAAAATTAGTTTTTAATAAGCTTTTTATAACTAAATAATTTTTATTAAAATTTCAATAACATTTTAGAATATATTTGTAGGGTGACTCATCTCTCTAATAAAGTTTAACACATAGTAGAAAGACTTATGATTGAGTTACACAAGTACCACTATTGTCCTTTGGAACAATTTTCAAAACTTTCATTTTACTATCAACCTAACCATTGTGAATGCATATCGAGATAAGAAAACATTATATAATATGTATGGATAAGTTACTCCAATAAGACTTAAGTGAGATTAAGGAAAATTTAGAAGATAAATATGCAATAGTTCAAAGAAGTGAACTTAAATGTATTGGTTTAGCAAGAAATCATCAAATGTATTATATTTTACTATAATTGATAATATTTGAGAGTAATGTGTTTTTAGCCCAAACCATATAAAAGAGAGTATAATTTAATGTTAAGTTTGCGTGATTAATTCATCCCCAAGTATGTTAGTTAATTATTAACATGGTTTGTGGTTGCTACATTATTCAACCTTCCATATCATAAAATAATGAAATTATTTATTTGTAATGTTAAGTTTCCCAAGTGTCCTAGAGTTTGATTGATGGGAGGAATGAAAGTGAGCTTGTGGCAAATACAACTATACAAGTCAAAGATCATAGGTATAATAATTGTGACTACATAAGGCATTGAAGGAGAAGAAATTGAAAGAAAACCACCTAACCAATTTTCATTTTTAAATTATCTATTTATATATCAAATGTTTTGTAATTCAAATAATACGCATTTTCTTTTAATATCTTATTGTCTACTTAGTGTAAGATAGCATGTTATCAAAATCCTTAGTTTCATTAAAAATTGTCTTAGTACAACTAATATGATAACTTTGAAATAACTTTTTTTTTTTAAATATTGCCAAAGTTGTTATTGTTGCCTATATATCAATAATGTTCTAACTTTTTTTTGTTGTAAAAAATGCATGATTCACACAAGGAGTGATTTAAATAAGAATATATAATGTATATCTTATATTAAGAGATAAATTATTTCACCTATCAACTAACAATATGACATATATCATTGGACTAACATCAGCTGTACCAAAAGAGTGTCTACTCTATGTGACACTTCATCTAATTAGTTTTTTTTTCTTTTTAGGGCTTTACCGAAAGGGAGCCCTTAGAGAAGTTCTCAAAGGCCAAGGCTGAACCAGGCCTAAGAGAGAGTTTGAAAATTTTAATTGGTTAAAATATATATATATTTAAATTTAATAATAAAATAATTTTTTAACTAATAAAATTATCGTATAGAGTAACATATTTTTTTGAGATAAAAGTTGTATTCTCGTTCAATCATTCATGACAAAGATGTTCATTTATGTTAGCTAGCTAGAATGAATAATTCTCTTTCATCTTTCCACAGTGTCAACCCACATCATTAGCAACACCTACCGTAATTGATTTTCCCTTTTCTATTTTCTTTCCTTTTAGGACTCAGTTGTGAATTGAATTTTGGAGGAGAACGGAGAAAAATAAAATATATATAAATTATAAAATACATTTATGAGATAACTTCGAACTTTCTCTTTACCCTCCAAAATTTAACTCTAAAATAAGCCTCAATTTCCCTCTTATTTTCTCTCCATTTACTTCTAGGGTTTTCCTTTTTCCCTCTGTCTTCATTTTTTCTCTCAATTAATTAAAAACCAAACAACTTTTTTCATTTCCACTTTTGTTTCCTTAGGTTAGCCTCTGATCACTGTGCTTTTTCAATTTCTCTCTTTCCCTATTCTTCGATTCTCTCCACTACTTCCTCTGATTCAAACCATCTTGTAATCCCTAAACTTTCTCTTCATTTTTTCAATTCAATATCATTCATTTGGTGATTCGATTTCACTTATTTGAAATCGTGATTGTTAATGGCAAATCAAGGGATTCAACTAATGAACTCTCCATTCGGTGACACAACTTATACGAAGGTATTCGTTGGAGGATTGGCTTGGGAAACTCAAAGCGAAACCATGCGCCATTACTTTGAACAATTTGGTGATATTCTAGAAGCTGTTGTTATCACTGATAAGAATACTGGTCGATCCAAAGGCTATGGTTTTGTGAGTACCTTTATTATCACAGTTTTTATGTTCAATTTTTCATACAGTGTCACACTCATTGTTTTAAATTGCAGTGTTTATTTGATTTACTATCTTATATGCATGGAATTGGAGGGTATATATAGGTGACTTTCCAGGATCCTGATGCTGCTATGAGGGCTTGTGCTGACCCAGCTCCGGTTATTGATGGTCGAAGGGCTAATTGTAATTTGGCTTCACTTGGTCGACCGCGACCTCCTATGCCTTATGGTATTACATAGCAGCTTCATCACAGATTTTGTATCTATCCAATTATACTGTATACTATAATTTAACCTTGGTGTCAGTTAATTACATTCTTTCCATTGGTGTTGTCATCAATTTTGTTTTTGTTGTTATTATTATTTATTGTTATCATCATAGAGCTGGTTGGATTACAATATTCACTTGCCTCTTTTTTAAAATAAAGTCAAGTCATGGGCAGTGTTGGATAGAGCTTGAGTGCTTGTCCACTTGAGTCTCCCTTTAATGCACACTTAGTTAAAAATTTAAAATATACACTCCTTTCGAAGACACACTTGTTCATATAATGGATGAAAGTTCTAAGTTCTGACATTTAGAGTGTTTCGTAGCATTGCTCTCCAGCCATCCAACTCTTATGGTTCATATTTTCTTAAATCT
This sequence comes from Lupinus angustifolius, assembly GCF_001865875.1. Lineage (NCBI taxonomy): Eukaryota > Viridiplantae > Streptophyta > Magnoliopsida > Fabales > Fabaceae > Lupinus > Lupinus angustifolius. The sequence continues at coordinate 25,113,446 of NC_032011.1, read as the reverse complement.
GCTTTTGTATGTTTGTGTCTGGTCTTGTGACATCTGTGTTTGCTCTTTCTGATTGACCCTTTTACCATTTTTGTTTTGCTTAAACAATGGTTGAAGTCTCATCAAGTCACATATGTGCTTGCTGTTTCTGATTGACCATTCTAGCACTTCTGGTTTTTTGCTTTACCATTTGTGTTACGCCTAACCAATATTGTTTTCTTTCCCTGATATGCTTAATCTGCAGCAACATAAGCATTCTATCTTATTCTTCCTGCATAAATTACTTCAATTTTGTGCTTGCTTCTTTTGTCTTATTAAGGACGGATAAGATCAGCCTCTCCTTATGTTGGAAGTTTGCAACCAACTCGTGGTGCATATGCTGGAGGTTATGGCTACCAGCAACCAGTTTCCTACAACTATCAGCAAGGATTGGCTTATCCTCCTTATGGGTGAGTGGGATGCTGTTATACATTATTATTGCAAACATTTTTTAAGACACTAGTTTTTATTGCTAATTGTTATCTTCTTGATTTTTCTTTATATTTGTACTTGTTACATCCGTGATTATCTCTATGGTGTTGTTATTACTTTATCAGTCATTAAGTCACGACATTGCTGTTGACTGCTAAATGATGGCGGTGATCACTTTGGTCAGCTAGGAACATATTCTTGCAATGACTGGGTTAAAGTCCTATCTCTTTTTTGCTTTATTTGTTTGGCTATCACACATATCAACCTCAGCATGAAGCATGCTTGTGTAGTAGTTAATCATTTGGAAACATGTATGTCGAAAGACGTGTCAATAGATATAATAAACTAATAATTATTTGCTTTATTTATGTCCACATGTGGGAGGGTTTCCTGACTACATTTGCATTAGGATGTATTACAACAAAATCATGCTGTAGAGGTGATCTTTTCAAATTTCAACATTATATGTGGTTGTTTTATCTTTGCAGGTATACGGCATATGGACCTGAGTACATTTACCCACAGGTTGTTTTAGTTTACTTTTAATAGGCTTAGGAAGAGTTTTTAGTGTTGTCTGTGTGCTGATGGCTTCTTCAACTTTTTCTTAGAGTGTGTACAACCCTTACACAGGCCAACATTACCTTCAGATATATGGAGTGCCTGGGGCAGTGAACACAACAGTGTATCCTTATGGACAAATGGGTCGGGCTATTCCTAGCGATCATGGTTATACAGCAATGCAGGGCTACACAATACCTGGTCATCAGATAGTGCCCTATGGTGGGCCGAATGTTAATGCTATAACAGCTTCACTCGTGCCTGCCATCCAAGCACCATACCCTAGTGGTACGCTCGTCTACCCTAAGCTTTGCTATATCTAACTTGCACTGTGTGCTATGCCTGATTGTTGCCTTGTGAGCATGTGTTTTACTTTTTACATGTCTTAATTGAAGTCGCACTGTCTTAATTTTGTTGTGATTGAAAGAGTGTTGCCATTCATTTTTATGTAAGAGCGTGCTATGAACAACCTTTCTCTTTTGAGAAATGAATGCTTATATAGTTCAGGAATTAACATTCACTAGGAAACACTTGAGAATGAACTATGTAGTTTTAACAGGCATTGATACACCAAGAATGCATTGACTTTTCAGCTGTTGGTATATTGCCCCCTGAAGAGGTTAATAAACAAGAAAGCATTGTCTATGCAGGCAATTTTAGTTTTCAAAGTTATATTATGTACAGGGCTTGGACTATGGTAATCTATCTGATAGAATTTGGAAGTTATTGATATAATTGAGGTAAATGGAAGTTCTGATGGATGGCAAGTTATAAATATGTAAAGAACGAGTGACGCTTGTTACACAGAGATGTATTGTAAGATGTATATATTGAATGAAGCATTCAAATGCCAACTGTATCTCTTGATTATCATTCAGAAGAAATTTCTTTATGTAAATGGATGTGATATGCAACTCTGTTGTCTTTTTCAGGAATTGCTGCACCAGTTCCAGGCCAACCACAATTTGTTGTTCCCGCTCCTTCTCAGTTTATGCAAGGTAGCGGTCCTGACCAAACAGCCGGGTGAGGAGGCAAATAAGGCGGGTTATTCATCTAGCATCTTACTCCATTTCTTTATTTCCAGTATAAACTTTTGTTTTGAAAGTACTATATCGCAGGTATCCTTAGTTTGCAGCAGGATTAAGAGCAGTGGGACAGCTACTTGAGTGTCGGGCTTCTCCAATCTAGCCTTGCAGGTTACTTATTTTGCATTCTATAGGTATTGCACTTTGTTTTATACAATATTGTTTAGCTGCACATGATCAGATCATAACTCAACAACTTGTTTTACGATTTGATTATGTTGTTTAGTAAGAGCATAGCTCTTAACAAATCTTGTGATGTGCAGGTCATATGTAGTCATGCTCACCGAGTTGTGTCTGAGTCGCTCCAGATGGCAAGAGAAACTGGAATGTGGGGGCTGCTTGTCCATGTGGACGTTTACGCTAGTGTATTTAATTTATACCTAATACTACTAGTACTCAGGAAGAGTGGCCATAGTATTGGATCAATGGATGCTGGAATAGGTTTCTGGCAGCCATGTAGAAATAATCTTGTGTAAAAAAATGAATGTCATGTCTGAATCAAAATATGATTCTTTGTAGTCATGCCCAGCATTGAGATTGTAGATAGTCTGGTCAATGTTGGTGCATTTTGTGAAGATGGATGGTCCATCACATTGAATGTGATTTTTGTGCATAGTAGTTTTCAAAGGTTGTATCATAAACTTGGACTAATTTTCTGACTTTGGAGAACCTGCAGTTTATTCAAAAGGTAGAATCATCACTATATTCCATTAGAGAAGATGCAGTGGTTCCTTAATTTTTTCCTATACACATGCTCTAACTCTAGATTCTTTTTCTAATTAGTTCTAACTTTTTTGTTATGGTAAAACATGTCAACTGTGTTGACAATCAAGTAGGAACCGACTCACCCTTCCCTCACGGTACTACTACACTATTGGTCACCCAGGAGTATTTAGCCTTATAAGGTGGTCCTTGCTGATTCGCACGGGATTCCATGTGTAGATTATCATTACAAAGGTGTTGCCTAAGAGTATTTTCTACAAGTCGTTGTATTTTTTGTCCACACAATATTTATGTTAAAAGTTTATAATCCTCGTGGCTATGTTTTGGTTGATGTTTCCCTCACCTTTACAGTGTGTCAATAGTTCTAAAAAATTGTCAAAATTGCACTAATTTGCTCAACTTGAGATATCTAAGATTCAATTTATAAATATGCATATTTCAAGAGCAGACGAATTAAACAATTCTAGCATTTTCAAAGGTTGTAACATAACCAGATGGAACTGGATACAGTTAAGTTACACATAAGATTGCCATTTTTTGCTTACAAATAAGGTGAAGAAAAATGTAATGAGGGAGTGCAGATAAGAGAAGGTATAGGCAGACATTAATAGAAAAGATGAATAACTATAAGAAAATCTCTCCCTCACAGACTCATTGTAACCATTTCTTCAAGTGAACCTAAATGATGCAACCACCTGCAAAATTCAAGTGGAATCTGAACCTTAGTATATATCTTTGCAGCCATTTAAACAAATTATGCAGCATTCTCAACAAAGTTAGATTCCAAAATCGGGAAAAAGCTCATCTAAAGTGAACTTATCTAAGGTGAGAGAATACATTTAGTAGTACAAAAAAAGTGAAGTTATCTCTAAATTGTTAGAAAGTAAAGGTGCAACTACTCTTACATCATTTACTAAGTTGAGATCTGTGTACTAAATCATAATCTTTGCCTTATTAAATAGTTGAATATGTTCTAACTACAAAGAGTTCACCTTCTTAACCTTGGATGCATACTTCTCTGTTTCCTCTTCCACAAACTGCAGGCAAGCATCATGTTAGAGTAGATAGTAAGTAGAATTATACTATGCACTCAAAAGAAGAAAGAGTTAAACTAATACACACATTATATACCAAGGTATATATATACATATATCTAGTTATGTGACCAACAAACCTGTCCTGTCACTGTATACAATCTGTTATACCATCCATTTGTTGCCATCCCAATTGCTGAATATAGATGCTTTCGACTCTCACCAGGATTTTGCAGAGAATACTCTATGTAATAAATCCCTGAACCATTGTTTGAGATGAGTTAATGTTAAATCAAAGCACTGAATAGCTTCAATATTTGCCATAAAAACTTCATTTTGGGGAAGTCTTTCTTTGTCTCTCATTATGCATATGCCATGAGTATCTGTTTAGGATCTAGAACATATATGAACATTGATACTTCCTATATAAATAGTCATGACCATTGGATTTCAAATTTCCTGCTTTCAGTAAATCTGCTATTACACTTGCTATTCTTTTATTAATGACGAGGCGTTGATCATGTAAGGCCGATTCCCAGAAAGACCAAAATGTCAAGTGTTTGATTCCTACGAGCGACACTTGTTGGGAGGGGCAACAACGGACCCCAAAATGGATTAGTTCCTCTTGGTAGTACAAAAAAAATGACACAATTTTATAGCAACATGCCAATATCCTTCTACTTATTCTATAATCTTATAACCCATATAGTAATATAATAGCTTGAAGAGTACAAGTAAGTACCATTTGATGATTTAGAACCTATGAGTTTAGCAGCCACACCCGGTGGTCTTTGCCAGCTTCTGTCCAACCCACCAACCTAATCAACTCATTTTAAGTAAATAGAGGACAAAGTTAGCATTATCTGAAAAGAAAAGAAAGAAAACAAGTGAATAATAGTTCTAAATCTTGTCATAAAATCACACCAAAGTCTCAGCAAATTCTTCCACTTTGCCAAATGATTCCATCTTTGTAAAATCTGGACCAAGCCCAGTGATCACAACACTCACTGAAACAACAAATTCATAACAGTTACTTTTATTAGTATAGAACTATAGATTATTATAATGCAAATTGGGAAGTAAAATTGAGAACAAGAGTGAAGAGTGTTAATACCATTGGAATCAGAAACCTCTTGTGGGTAGAAAGCAGTTACTGATTTAAATCCATTAGGCTCTCCTGTTCCTACTTGCCACTCTAATCCAACCATAAAAACAAACACAATGAATCTACAATTTAAACAATTCAATTCAAGCTATGGATCTATTTCAATTTCAAACTTTCAATTCAATTCAATTCACCTTGAGGAATAACTATCTTGAACTTGTTCACATCATCTGTGTAGATTCGAACATCCTCAGATACATCTAAGATTCAAAGCTCAAACACAATTGAATTAGAAAAAACATAACCATGAAACCAAAATAGTAAGATAAAGTAAGAGCACAAATAATAATAAATAATCACCATTGAGTGCAAATGCAATTGGAACAGTAGCTAAGGATGTAAATGCAGCAAGTGAAGAATGAAGAAAAAGGTGTCTTCTATTAACTGAATATTCATTTTCAGTGAAAGAAGAACTGATAAAAGAGAAAATTATATTAACCATGTTAGTGTAAGATGATAAAGAATATAAATTGAGAATGAGAAAGGGTGTAGGTGGATTAATTCTTACATCAAAGGTGGTATTTGTTTTTGTTTATGATGTTGTAATGTAATGGGAGACAACAATTGAGCTGAACAAATTTATAAAGAAAAACAACGTTAACGAAATGGAAGAGAAGATTAATGTTTGAAGTTTGAAGTTTGAAGATGAAAAAAGAGAACCTTTGTCGGAGGTAGATGGTGTGGGTTGGATATGGAGACAACTGATGCAAACAATGGACGCCATTCCTTTCTCATCACCTTCTCTCTCCTTCTATTTCTATTTATTATTATTGCTATTTTAAATAAACTCACTAAGATATAATACTCTCAAAGTCTCGGGTTCGAGTATTATGGATGAAAAAATATCTCCTGGAAGAGTTAGTCTAATATACTTATGGATGTTATTCCCAGTTTTGATAGGATTGTTTCTGGTACGAGAATACATGTGGGAAACAAAAAAAATAATTGTCTATCTTCAAAATTTAAGACAATGTTTATTTTAATAAATAAAATTATATTAATTCCTAGAAATCATATTTTCATAGAATATTATTAATGAGATTGTTATTCCCAAATATTTTTAATAAAGATGTTTGGTTGATTTGCTGAAATGACTGAAAATTATATTTGATTTATGATATATAGTCTTAGGAGTGTATATGATAATTCCTAATATTCTTCTATCTTAAAAAAATGGTAAAAATGTATCTAAGACATGTATAGAGGAGATCGTTATAAGTTTCCATAGGAAAATGGATGAAAACATTATAAGCCTTAATAAGTACCAATTTCATAGAGGAGACTGTTATTAATGTTTTGTGACATGAGTTATTATGCATCTTTCAATCTACATAGTCGAACCCATAAACATTTTCAAAAGGTTTATTTTGTGAATTTTCAATAATATAATTATTTTATATAATTGATCAATCGATTTTTTACAAGCAATAGAGACACTTGAATATACTAAAAAGGAAAGCAGATACAAACAAACCAAGGTGTTACCTATTTCTAAAATTATAATTAGGAATACTCATTCTATTTATATTGAATTCAATAAGAATGAAGTTAGATAAAATATCACACCAGATTCCTATTGATCAATAGTTCATGGTTAACTAGTAAATGTTGTTTTAACACTGTAAAAGAAACTTTACACATACATAACCCATTCTTTCTAGAATTAATATTTATTTTAATCAATAAAAATACAATGGAGTAAAAAGTTATATTTTTTATACTATCAAATATATTTTATCACTTTATGATAAGAAATTGATTTCTTTTGAAGTTTGTAATATCAATTTCAACAAGTATCGCTCCTACAAAAGAATCATATTAAAAACTCTTTCCTAATTATATGACACTTCTTCTATAATCAACCAAAGTTGGTGCTTATAAAAAAATATGACACTTATCGACATTAAAATTAACATTTTAAGATTCAGACATAAATTAAAAAACTTAAATATTCAAATGATATCTTCATCCATTTCATTATTACTTTTGATTTAAATATGTATTTATATTATTTTAGTTTTTTTACTCAAATGTTTTTAGAAACTATTAGACTCATATATATATATATTTTTAAAAGGATTAGTGTTATACAATTTAGGATCTTGGAAAATTAAGAATTATAATTAATTTTAAATGAAAATCTTTAAGATTCAAATATAAAATAATAATGATTTTAATCATTTGGCTAATATCACAAAACTAAATTACATGATATCTTTAAATAAAGAAAAGTACTCATCCATCCTATTATCTCGGTAAATAAATAAATAAAAATTATTTCATAATTAAATTTAAAATAACAAATAAAATTTATTGAAAATGATATATTACTTTATGATTTAATAATTAAGGAAATGCACGCTAAATAATTAAGAAATAGAATATTTGATCAAGCATGGAAGAAAACAATGATGGAATTATGAGTAGGCAACATTTGTAACTAGTAATTAACAAATTAGGATTATTTAACTTTTCAAACTTTTAACTGAGTAAATTAATTAACACGCACGTGCATATATGAGGGGATTAATTTTTTAAATAATATTTTCTTTTCTTTTCATACATATATGATTTGATTATTTATGTTGAATATTCACTAGGATTTTAATATATGTATGGATATATATTATCTTAATGCCAAATAGAGGTCATATCTTTAATTAGTCTTTAATTATTTTCCTAATTTATTGGCAATTACAAAATATTTTCATTAAAACAAAATTCCATATTCAATATATATATATTCATAATATTTGTATTCTGTATTCTTAAAATTTATTTTCATGATTCCAACAGAAAAAATCTGCATTAGTTTGATGTCTGATTTTAAAGTTTTACTTTAGTTCTTCACTCTACTGTTGTAAAATTAAGGTTTTGAACTTTGTCTGGTTTTCTTTCTTTTGATTAAGATTAGGGTTTATAATATGTTATATGAAATACAGAATTCAACGCTCATTTGTGTTGTTTTTGTTGAACACAGACACAGGTGCTGCAATTGAATCAACATGTCGCATCAACATCTCAATATTTTCAAACCCTTGGAAACTCAGAATCCGGTGGGAAACTCAGAATCTGTGAAAAGAAAGAGAGGAAGGCCAAAGAAAAATGGGTCCAATGGTTCAATTACAACTTCTAGTTTAGGTCATTCTGGATCAGTAGATACTCCTTTCACTACTGTTGCTGATTCTCCCTCAACAGTGAAAAAGAGAGGAAGGCCTCGTGGTTCAATTAATAAGCAACGTGATATCAAAGGTAATCATGGTCCATTTTTGCTTATTTGCAATTGCATGTTATATATATATCCATGCAAATGTGAATCATTTCCTTTTATTGCATACTAGAACTGAATAATCAAATTTTATGTAGTTGTGATATATAATGTTACTCTTTCATGGAAAATCTTTCTGCAGAACCAGAAGATAAATCAACACATCATGTTATCACTGTGAAAGCTGGGGAGGTATATGCTTAATCTTTCAGAAATATTTCATATGCATTAATATTGACCAATTTTTTAGTTTCAATTGCTAATGTTTGCTAAGTTGCCTTCTATTTCCTAGATGATAATGTGATATTTATTGATATTCTATATCTTCTGTGCATAACTAATTTGAAATGTTTAAGCTTTTGAATATTCATTAAATCATGGGGCCAAGTTGATTATTAATTATCAAAATAAATTTGGAACCTTTGGAAGAGTATAGGAAGTTCATTGATGGAAAACCTAGAACATATTTAGAAAACTTCCGTTCTTGCTGAAGAGTATAGAAGATTTGATCCTTAAAATGAAGAAATATAGTGTACTTGAAGTGCAAATGAACAATATTTCCAATAACAAACTGTTTCTAGAACAACAAATTGACTTTGGATCTTTATCATTAAAATATGAATGCTAGTATCAACTATTATTACTTATGATGGTTCATTTTGCTGAATGGTGTCATAAACATTGGATCTTATGTGAAATTTTATTCCCTTTTAGTTTCTGTCATTACCAAATATTGATGTTTGATATTTTGACATGCAGTGTATTTCGACAAAGATAATGGCCCTTTCTTTTGAAGTGAATAGCAATCTTTGCATATTAACTGCGAATGGAACCATTTCTCGTGCAACACTTCGTCATCCTTCATCTGGATCAGTGACTTATGAGGTTTATTATAAACATCCCATTCATACTTTGTTATGATTATGGTTTTGGTGTGTAGATTTTGATGATGATGTCAAAATATATGAACAAGTTGCATGCATGCATGGCGTTGTTGTGTGTTTGGTTTTTCAGGGACAATACGATATCATAACACTTGGTGGGTCATTGCTGTTGCTTTCTGATAAAAGTGGTTCATCCCATAGGTCTGGTGGATTGAATGTATCTTTGTTTGGGCCAAATGGTCTTGTACAAGGTGGTGTTACCGGTGGTTTGATTGCTGCTTCCACTACTCAGGTACTTCTTCTTTCTTCATCATTCTATATAGTATAGTATATAGAAATTGTTGGGTGGGTGTGAAATCTAAAAAACTTCAAGTTCCATATAGAAGAGTTTTGAAAGAAAAGAACTCACAAGTCTCTCATTGGAGAGACTAGGAACTTGGAAGAAAATCTCACCTTATAAATAGAAGTCTCCTATCTTCGTATTTTCTTGCCCCAAGTTGAATGCATTTTTATTCAATTTTTTCTTTCTCCTTCATATTTTCCGCTGATGCATTTCTGGCAATTACAAATGGTAGCCAAATGATGATGAAGATTCATGGAACACTATGCAGATACATGTTACTTTGTCAGTTTGTGTTCTAAACATGGTGTATATATATATATTTTGCAGGTAGTTTTATTGAGCTTTCCAGGTAACTATTGCAGTGAATCCGAGTTGGTGAATCAACCAACAAGTTCATCTGCCCCATTGGGTTAATTAGATATGTGAAATTGAGAAGGAAAATGTATTTATGAAGAACTTGCACAATGGGGTTTACATGTATTTATGAACTTGCACAGTGAGTTCATGAAAACACTGTCAGTACAAGGACTCATACTTTATGAATAATAAATAATGTGAGTTGCAATAGAATTGAAGAACTTATTATTAATATTATATTTATGAAATACCTAAGTCCTTTATTTACTTTTTTTCAATTCCAAAACTCAAGTGATATCAAGATACCACAATATGAATTAAATGAGTTTTGAACAAGAAAAGCTTTTATTTTATTTTATAACAGTATCAAATTACAAAATCTACTAGAGATAAATAAAGAATAATTTATAATTAAGTTTTAATTTTGGTGTTATAATACTCCCTTTTAAGTCATTTTTAATTGAATTACATATTAATAAAAATAGTTATTTAAAAATCTTATAACATTATAATTTTATCCTTTAAGTCTAATTTATAATTTCACAAATTTATTTCTTACTAAATGTCAAATAGAAAATATTAAATGTTGTATAAAATTTAGATTAGTTATTTACTCGATCAAGCTACCAGATCAATAATCGGAACAATAAATACAATCCACGTAAAAAGAAGAGACAAAGAGTAAGCCAAATCAGTGAATAGTATTATATTGAAAGATGTAACATTGCTTCAAAGGAAAAGATGAAAATGATAGATACTTTTAGAAATAATAAAAGAGACAGAAGATAAACAATTAACACACATGCAACTAGTTGAAGCAATACATGGAAATTAAACTTATTTCTTCTTAGTGGGATAAGAAGCCATCTTATAAATTCCACAAATACCCTCAGGTTTTCCAATGTTCCTCTTCATCCTTATGTACCCTTTCTCACCCCACTTTGATCCCCATGAATTTTTCACTGTTATATAATCCAACCCTTTTGATGTTCCATATCCAATAGCTGCTACACCATGATCTAACTCAGTTCCACAATGTCCATCAAATACACCCTACATATATATATAATCATATTATACTTAGTTTCTTTAATAAAAACCATACATAACTTACCAAGGCACATTTATAATATGATAATAATTGTTTATAATTAAACATGCATTACCCCACTATAAAATTGGAAATCTTTGGTTGAAGCCTCTATGGCCACACTAAGGGGTTGGTTTGCAAGTGCCTTCAATAAGCTTTGTTCATTGTTTTGTGGAACATCATGGTACCCACTAATGGTCACAACTTCAGTTTCTTCCTGTGGAATAACAAGTAAAAAACATTAGGGGACAATAATTGAAAGTTTAAGTATTAGATTAATGGAACTATTTTATAATATCATTCATCAAAAAGATTTTTAAAAGATATGCATTACTCATTTCACTTTCTGAATACTCATTTTGATATTAACTTGTTAGGTTACCTTTGTCATTTCACAAGTACCTTCCTCCATAAGATAAGGATAATCTTCCTCTTTATGTAGTCCTCCATTTTGTACAATATAGGTGAATGCATAGTCCATGAGACCACCATTGCAGCCATTGTTGAAAGTTCTATCACAGTCAATAAGCTCTTGTTCAGACAAAGATGTTAAGTTTCCTGTCACAATCTGGTTTATTCCCTCAACTGCTACAACAGTGGAAAATGCCCAGCAGCTACCTACAAGTTGATTTTCACCATTACCATCTCATTATGTATTTATAGTCAACATATAAGTGATACCAATGACATAATATATAAAACAAAATCCAAAACATTTGTCAAATTTTGGATTTGCTCTCTCTAACTTATGTTTTTTTGGGTTTTTTTTTTCCGTTTCTCACATGTGTTCTTACACTGGAGGTAATCATGTTCAAGCCAGAAACATCTTAAGGTATGTGAGGCTAACTCGACTAACGAATATTTTTCCATCCACAAAACTCGAACTCGAAACCTTGCTTAAGGGGATCAACCATGTAACTAACACCAACATGTAGAGTATGTCATAATAGTGTTGACACATCATCATCAATGACTAAAACAAAAGGATCAAACTAAAGTAATTAAGAATAAAAACTGAGAAAAATAATTTGGTGGAGTAAACTGAATTGTCTATATTTCCATGGATTAAAAACATATTTAAGTTGATTTACAATATTTCTGATATAGAAAAATGTGTGTAAAATTGAATTGTTATGCTACAAATAATAACTCTATACTCACCACATGAGCCTTGATTCTTGACTGGTGTGACAGCACCTTTCTTTCTCCAATCAACTGACTTAGGCAAATCAACATCTCTATAACTGAATTCCTCACTGGACTCTCTCCTTCTAGAAGATTCTACCTTGAGTCCAAGGTACTTATTCTTAAACTCTTGGTGGCTCAAATCAGCAAACTCATTCAGCCCTAGCCAATAGTTGCTAACAATCTTGTTTCTCTCATCAATGTGCTTCAGGTTATCCTTGAATATCTCAAACCTCAGCACTTTTTCCTCAATGGTTTCATAAATCTTGCCATGTTTTGACATCCATGATTCAAAGAGTTCAATGAGTTTATTCATGGACACTAAGTCCTCAGGTGAATAACCCACAATAGAGAAATCATGTGCAAAAGCTAAAGACACAAATAGGCACATGGAACATGCTAGGACAAGTGTTTTAGAGGAAGAGGAAAAGGACATAGTGATTGTTAATTGGAATGTAAATAGAAGAGAAGAAAAGAAGGAAAGGGGTGAGGTAGAATGAACAAAGAGAGTGGTATTTATATATAGGTTATGTTTTAATCTTGCTTTGAAGTAAAGTTTGTTGGATTGTTATAGCATGGTATACTGAGTAGCCTTTAAGTAGGTTCTTTCACTTGCCTTTACATCAAAGCATACAATCCCATGCCTTAATTATGTAGGTCAAAATATACTCTATACTTCTCTCCATTGTTCAGAAAATTAGAATGAAATGATAGTTATATCCTTCTACTTATATTTGTAATAATATTTTTATTCTTAAAACTGAGAGTAAGAATAGTACTTTTCGACGGGAGAAGATCCTGTGTTGGAAAGTAAGTTTTATATCGCCTACTCATTGTTTCGGGAATGGTTTAAATACATGTTGAACTATTCCTCTCATTGCCAATTGGTTTTGAGATGAAACCTTCAAATGCTATCCGAGCCAGAACTCAACTTCTTTCCGGTTGTCATAGGTCAAAAGATACCCTTTAGTTATGGCAAATGTAACCCTTTCACCTGGTCCGACAGGCTTATGTGATGAGACATGTTGGAAATTAAGTCTTACATCGCCGCCTGCCTCATTCTTTCGGGAATAGTTTAAATACGTATTGGACTATCACTCTTATTATCTAATACCATACTTACTGTTTCATTGTGACATTATAAGTATTACATAGTTTTAGGAACACTATATCTGAAGCATCCAATGCTGTTTGATTTACACCATCCTTCAAATCATGGGTTGGTGGATGTAAATTAGGTTTACCTTATATATGTTAGTAATTCACTTTTGAATTGTTTGTAGCTGAATTTTGATATGAAAATTATGATTACAAAAAATGGAAGATTTTTTTTTATTCAACTGAACGCAGTTTTGACTATTAAAAATCATAAAAAATGCAACATGAGTATGAAAATTCACCCTTATCTGTTCTATCAATGGGCCCAGGACAAGGCCCAAACTATAACTAGCAACTCTAATGGAATGAATTTTTCTTACGTGCAGGATTTATAAATTGTAATTATAAAATGTTTCGTTTTATTTTTCAATTTGTATCTTGCTTATTTAATAGACTTATTATTGCTGTACTAATTTCTTCTAAATAAAAAACTAGACAAAGATTTTTATTCCTAATTCCTTTAAGAAAAAACTAGGCACATAGATCAAAAGGCCACTATTTAAGAAAAAACATACTTGTAAGCCACTGTGCTAAACACATTGTTATGTTTTAATTATTTATTTTGTCATCAAATTATGTAAACATATTTTATATAGTAGTTTAAAATACTTATCTATAATAAGTGAGAGATTTCCAAAAGCTATGTATAAAAATAATCAGCAATTTTTTAATGTGGCTATTGTACTCTCAAAATTATACCATCATTTCACAAATCATAATTTTTGTAAATAAATAATATTAGTTAAAAATGTAGTTTTTTAGTTTGGAATATAAAAAAAGCAGCATCCTAACTTTAACTGTCCTTTTTATTTTGAAATATATTTTTGGCAAAGAATATATAAAAAGTAAAGGAAAACTAAAAATATTTTTTTTTGTGTGGAGAAATTTGTGAAATTATGGCGCTAAACTCCATAGTTATTCAGACTATAAATAGATTCTAATATATATATCATGCATGCATGTTATAGCCACTCACATGAAAGTTTTGGTCATTTATTAACAAGTTTTTTTAACATTACTTATTTAAAAAATAATTGTGTTAAGAATTGATAAAGACACATTATTAATACACATAAATTTGTAATGGTTTTTATATAAGACACTTTTAATGTAGAATTATCATTTTAAAAATTGTTAAAATATACCCCGAAACACATATTAAGAAAATTTTAAAAATCAAAAGATAATTTATAATTATGATATATAAAGCAGAAGCTAAGAGTGGGAAAAACTAGAAATTAGTGCAGTCTATTACTCCAAGAGTGGAATATGTTGTAAATGAAAGGAAACGATAAATGGTGAAGGACAAAGCAAAACAATGGAAAATATAATTGAAATTTCAGAGCACAGAAAAGCATAGGGGCATAGGCTTATGTAAACCTATACATATAATAGTATATAGTAATAAATGTATGATATAGATGGCGTGTTTATTGGATTCTGGTTCTGCTGTGTGTGTTGTATCTTTTACTTGGGCAAGTCTCTAAGATCTAAGGGCACCTGCACCTATCTATACCCTGTACCTGCCCTTAGCTTCTTCATTTACATTCATATTTCTGCTCATTGCTGTGTGCTCATACCATTTTCATTATACCAACATGGTTCAAGTGTTATATGTTTGATTCTCCTCAAGTAATGTATCGGATCGAGTCTTATAGATAAAAAATGTTCGTGTAAGAGTTAGTGTCACATACCTGTAGATATTCCCGGCTCGGATAGAATTGTCTCCGATGCAAGGATACCTGTTGGAAACCAAAAAATTACCATCTACATTATGTACTTTTTAATAATATTATTATATGAATTCATATACACCTCTACCCTTTTGTTTTTTATTAAATACATTAATATAATTAATGAAAATGAAAACTAAGTTCAATCATTCTCGAAATCTAAAAACATCATATTTTTTTTAATATAGGATTTATCTTCTTTGAAGAATATATCTTTAAAATATTTGTTAAAGTTACCATTTAATTAATAGTAACGTTTCCTCTACTGCCAGCTACACTCCCATGCATGCTCCTCACTACTCTTCTACAGTTTCCTAGCTAACAAATTAATATATATATATATATATAGCATCCAATCAGATATCTCTTTGCTCTAAGAAAATTTATCAAATTTATGTTTTAATCTATACTTTAATCCTTAATTTACTCAAGTGACATATGTGATAAGATATAATTTATTTAATAAATTATTTAGTTGTGATTCTATGATGCATATAATTATTATACGTGTAACGTGTGTGTGGTTTGATGCTCTAAATTGCAAAGACCGAGAGTGCAGTTGTTTCCAAATCCATTTCATATATGATGAGCGGTGACACACACATTTCACATTTGCATGAACAAAAAATGAAGCTCTTTAACCAACAAACAAACCTTGCATTTAATGCTATCTTTTCATTTTATTTTTCCAAGGAGGGAGCCCAACTCTGTCACAATATTATACAGATTCTTTTTACATATGTTCAAAATCTGAAGTCTACCTATGATAGATGGACTAGTTACTTAGAAGACAAGGATCTGCTGTTCTAAATTCTGTCCCAAATCTTGTCCTAGATCAATTATATTATGTCACGTCCATTAAAAAATTAAATATTCATAATTTTATCAGTTTTGCTTTATTGTAATTGGTCATGGACGTAGTTAGAGACATGATTAAGGACAACAGATCCTCATCCGTTACTTAAGTACTTGATCCATTGTTTTGAACGTTGTCTCATTTAATGTTTCAAATCAATTAAGATGTGAAATTTTGTTATTTTTTATTTTTAGAATTTTCTATTACTCATATGGTAAAATATAATAGGGTTAGATAAAAAATGAAACACAATTGATTGATGACATATGATTTTTGTTCATTATTTAGTTTATGTTAGAAACTATATTAATCAGAAATGAGAAACATGTAATTTTAATTAGAAAATGTTACGTTTAGTGATTTGTTAATATTAATTTACTTATTTTATATTTCTTAAAAAACACAAAAAAAAAACATAGTAGTAATTTTCATGAGACAAAAGACAAAGTGTGATGAATTTAAAACTATTTTAGTGATGTTTGGGGAAATGGTGGTTGGTTGAGTGGGGTCATGTTCAGGTGATACTGTTGCATTGTCCTACTCCTCTCCTCGTTTTCATCTATTATATATCATTCATTATATTATGTATATATATGTTATATATACTCTTCTTATCTTTCTTTAGAAGAAGAGATCATGATGATGTTATCAATGGAAGGTGTGTTGAGTGAGCTTAGTGATTATGAAAAGAGGAATGAACAAGGTTTACCACCTGGTTTTAGGTTTCACCCTACAGATGAAGAACTTTTAACTTTTTATCTTGCTTCAAAGGTCTTTAATGGAACCTTCACTACTCATCTCAACTTTGCTGAGGTTGATCTCAATAGATGTGAGCCATGGGAACTTCCAGGTATCATATCATAACATAATATATATATATATATATACCCTTTCTCTTTCTGTGTTTTATGTAAGATTATATTGTTAATTTCTTGGAATTCGATATTTTAAACATTTTCTTATAAATATATATTCACCACTGAAAGAGGGTCTAAACAAAATTATTACCTAACTTTCATTTTAAATTTGTAGTCCCAAAAAATGTATGAAAAAAAGATTTCCATCACTATATTTTTGTGGGCAAATTAGATATAACTTGGATTGCTTATCATGTATTATAAATCTAATAAATGAGAAGTATGAGGGAAATATGAGACAAGTGAAGTAGATAGATATTAGTTAATGGATAGTAGCATCCAATAATGCACATTATGGAATTAATTCTTTCATTAATAAGGTATATATATAGCATATGATCTTGCATTTATTATAAATCCAAGGTATTATAAATGCAGAAGTTGCAAAAATGGGGGAGAGAGAGTGGTATCTATTGAGCATGAGGGACAGAAAATACCCAACAGGGTTAAGAACAAATAGAGCAACTGGTGCAGGGTACTGGAAGGCCACTGGTAAGGACAAAGAAGTGTACAATGCTTCAAGTGGTGCCCTACTTGGAATGAAAAAGACCCTTGTTTTCTACACTGGAAGGGCCCCACGTGGTGAAAAGACCAAATGGGTCATGCATGAATATCGTTTAGATGCTCATTTTTCCATTCATTCTCACCCTCCTAACACATTTAACTCTAAGGTATCTATCTAATTCCATTCCTACCCTCTCTTCAATTTTTGTCTACTTTTGGGTTGACTATGTCATTTCCTATCTCCTATTCATGAACGTGACCCTTTTTACTTTCTAGACAAGCATCATTTTTTCACCATTTGGGTAGTTTTTACAAGCAACATGTCACATTAGTGAATGACCATTTCCCTTTTTTGCTTCTCATTAATTCATGCAATTACTAAACTATTCATTAGTTTAGTGTTGATAATAAGGTTTACACATTATCTCTTGCTGCATTTGTGTTCCAGAACATACACACACATATATAATATAACACATGTATATATAAATATATACATATACATATATATAGTGAGAAATGAAAACATGTAAGAATTACGTGAGAACAATGTGCTATTGTGATAAATGAAAATATTTAATATATACCATTAGATTTTGATTGTAGGATTAAGATTAAAAGATACATGCACATGCTATCATGTGACGAATAACTAACTTTTAATCTTAATCATCCATGATTGGTTGTAAAGCCTACATACTCACAATTGTTATAGGAGAACTATTTTCCCCTCATATATATATATATATATATATTATGAGGTCTCTAACTTTAAGATGGTAATGATGATTCTTATGACAGGAGGAATGGGTGATATGCAGAATATTTCATAAATCTGGGGAAAAGAAAACTCATGTGCTCCAAATCCAAGGAAATTTGGATGCATCTTCAAAAAGTTCTTTACCTCCATTTCATACAACTCCACCTTTCTTTACACAATTCCAAAATGACCTCTCCAACTCTAACCTTTTCCCATTCCACCCTTTTGCTCCCACTAATGCAATCACCAACAACACAAACCATGATGCCCTAAATTCCTGCACCCTTAAGGTCATCAAGGAACATATAAACCTTCCTAAATCAACCAAAACAGAAGATACATTCTACCCATACCAACTACTTCATGACACTAACATGTTGAGCAACACAAACTCAAGTAATTTCCAAAGCTCCTTGCCTCTTAATATGAATGATAGTGGCCTAATGATGGGGTTCTCAGGAGCTGAAGATGCTGAATTAAGGGACATGATGATGTCTACTTCAATACCTTTCAATAAACAAAGCTTGCAGCAGATAATGCTAGATTCTCCTATTGCAATAGATTCTTGGCCTTTGCCCCAACATGTTTAAAATATATGTATATATGTTTGGTGTTCCATAACATAACTACGGTGTTATATGTCATTAATAACTTGTATGGCAAGTAATGTCAATTATGTCATGCTGAACCTTTAAGTACATATTTGTCATGTTCTCTACCTAGCTAGTGCCTACAAATTAAGATGTCCATTAATGCAAAACCAAATTAAATCTTGGGCATTATGTGAAATTATAAGACATGAGACAAAATAAATTAAAAGTAAGAAAAACTTTGCCTATATAAAAAAAAGGAGTTAACTTTTGTGTGATATACAACAACGTAGTAGAAACGCTATTAATCATGACAATATACTACTGCGATCAAACAGAAAACATACAAAAGTGTTGTTATATATCTAAAATATGCGTTGTTGAATTGTAACTCTGGGGAAGTAATTTTCCGTAATCGGAATGGTGGGGTTAATTTGGCTGGAGCTGAGGCTGTGGTGTATTGGTGGCTTGGGCTCCATAAAGAGTAGGAGCATTTGTGATTCCACCACCTTGGTTTGGTTTTGGTTGAAGGTGCCCTTTTGTCCCATAAGCATTATATTTGTATTCTTCAAAATCATCATTGTATTTCACATATGGACTACTCTCTAATGGTAACCCTTCCAATTTTCCTTTCTCTTCACTACAACTTCCACATTTAAGCTCCATTTTCTTCTCATTGTTTGCCATCAATTCTTTATTATAATGTTATGTAGTGTTTAATATGAGATATCTCACTTTCATTGCTTTTATAACATTATTCCTAAAGCTACTTTTATGGATATATATAATATACTTATTATACATAAATACACCATAAACCATGCCTATATTTTGGTTCATCCACTACTTGGTTTGAGGTAGACATAAAACTCTAGTTTATTTTTTATGCCAACATGAGTGGTTTTATTTTTTAGCAAACATAACCCTATTTAGTAAAAATTATATTGGAAACTATAGTAATCTTACACCATCTATTTCTAAAATACTAGTAGTTATACAAAAATGAAGAAAAAACTTTCTTTTTCCCTTTCTACATCCCACTTTTCATGAATATAAGTGTAATATGAAATTATGAATAATGTTGATTTGATGATTTAGGAAACATATACTCCCCCTAAATTTTTGGCACATCCCATGCGGCAAAAAAAAAAAATGGTTCATAAATTCTCACAAGTGAAATCAATGGCTCGAAAATGTTCTCATAGTTTGGAGATGGTGGGATTTCTTTGTTAGAATCTTAATATAAGTAAATTACTATTTAAAAAAATATTACCTCTGTTTTTATTTCTCTAAATATATTTTTATTCATTTAGAAATTTAAATAGGGATGACAATATGGCCAGACGATCATTCCCAAATTTGCACTATTCATAGGTATCTGTATAGGTAATGAGTATCCACATGTATCAAACGAGTTTTTAATTTTAATTATATATATATATATATATAAATTTTATAATAATCAATATATAAGATATTTATATAATAATTTTATGATTATAGGCAAACTAATGCAACTTATGAAATAATAATAAAGTACATAAAATATAATATTAAAATAATAATAAAAAGTATAATATATATAAGATTTTGGTTAAAAATAAATTTATAAATATACGGATACCAACAAGGTAGATATCATAAAACTCATTTTGACTCAAGCTTTTATTGCGGATACAAGGTTATTTTTATAACTAAGAATGCATTGATTATTAACCCATTATGTAAGTAGTAGAAAAAAATTAATAATTACAAGAAAAAATAATATATTATTAAGAAATAATACAATACTCATGTTAATCAATTTAGTATTATATTATAGTATATTATTAAGAAATAAATGAATGAATAATATGAAATTGAATCAAATTTGATTAAAATATCTCTATTATTTTTTCGTATATTTGTCGTGATTAATTTCTAACCATAATTTCGATTTGAATTCCAATAAGAGAAAATTTAATTAGAGATAGTAATATTGAAAAGTAAAGATAGTAGTTTCACTGGGCTGGAAAAAAATACTAACAAAGAGTAATATATTTTGGAATAAAAGTTGAGAGTGATTATTAAATTAAGTGGGGGAAATACTTCAATAAAATTTGAAAAATAGTATACATGATTTATCTCCGGTTTATAAAGCATGAAGAGATATGAAATAAAATAAAAAAACAAAATATCAAAAGTTTTGAAATATGTGAGTATTAAATAGTTAAATACTTAATACATTGATAAGTAATAGGATACATTTTTAATGTCTTAAAAAATTATGTTTAAATTTATATATATATAGTTTAACACGTCAATAAATAATATAAAAATGAATTAAATTTGATTAAAATATATCTATTAAATTTTCATATATTTGTGGCAATTAATCTATACATAAATTCGATTTGAAATCCCATAAGAGAAAGCTAGTTGGAGATAGTAATGCATTGAAAAGTAAAAATAGTAGTTAATTACTGAGAGAGAGCAATAAATTTAAAGGTGTAGAAAATATTAGAAGAAAAAGTGTGTAATTATTAAGTGGGAAAAATGCTTAAATAAATAAGTGTATATTTGAAAAAAAAGATGTTAACCAATAGTTTTGAAAAACGTTATATAAAATAGTTGTGGTTTTTTTAGTTTGGTCAAACGTAAATTATCAATCAATTAAGAAATTTGTTTATAGATATTTATATTAAATGTTTGACAAAATTAAATTGTTTCACTTTATTTATTGATTAATATCTATGACTCACATTTCATAAACAAAATTATGTGTACTGTCCCCCATAAAAAAAGTCCTCTGCGTTAGAAAGTATCAAATATATGCAGTCATTAAAATTCAAAATTATTTATTAAAATAGCTTTGTCTTGAAATTAAATTGTACATAATTTCAAATTAGACACATAATAAAAAGTTTCTAAAACTACAACTATTTAGATCAATTAACCATGATTGGCCAGTCAAATAGTATGGTTTATGGTAAATACAATTTCAATATTTAATTCTAACACATAATTCATGAACTTCAATTAGTATTTTTTTTGTAACCTACATATGAAAAGAAAGTATTAAATTATATAAAATATTAACGTACCCCATTCCTATGAATGTGAAATGTGGTTCATAGGAATAAACTTAAAAAAATGTGATATTTCAAAGGGCAATAATGATGATGGAATAGAATTATAGAATATATGAGTAAATAAAAAAAAAGGTGTTTTTGACCATAGTAGAAAAGAATAAATAAAAGAATATAAATAGGTATACTCTCACACTCTTTTTGTTTGTACACAAATTCCATCAACTCATCTGAAACAATGAAAGGTGCCATTCTAGTTGCCATAGCTGCTTCTATCGGTAATTTTCTTCAAGGATGGGATAATGCTACTATTGCTGGTTAGTTCATATTTTCTCTTTCTCTGTCGTGTTCCGATTTTCGGCTACGCGAGATAACCAATACGATTATCATGTTGAAGTAGGGGTGGTGCATAAGTTTGCCATAATCTTAAACCATGCATATTTTTTTTACGTTCATATATAATTGTTACAAACAAATGATTATCATTTTCAGGTGCCATTGTTTACATAAAGAAAGATCTTGGTTTGGAAACAAGTGTAGAAGGACTTGTAGTAGCCATGTCCCTTATTGGTGCAACAGTGATCACAACATGTTCTGGAACAATATCAGATAGGGTTGGTAGAAAACCCATGTTGATAATCTCATCCATGCTTTATTTTGTGGGTGGTTTAGTAATGTTGTGGTCACCAAATGTATATGTGCTATGCTTAGCAAGGCTTGTTGATGGGTTTGGAATAGGTCTTGCTGTTACACTTGTACCAGTATATATATCTGAGATATCACCTTCTGATATAAGAGGATCACTAAATACACTTCCACAGTTCAGTGGTTCTGGAGGCATGTTTTTATCATACTGCATGGTTTTTGTTATGTCATTCAATGCTTCTCCTAACTGGAGATTAATGCTTGGGGTTCTTTCTATTCCTTCATTCCTTTCTTTTTTGTTAACTATATTTTATTTGCCTGAATCTCCTCGATGGTTGGTGAGTAAAGGAAAGATGGTTCAGGCCAAAAAGGTTCTTCAAAGATTAAGAGGCAAGGAAGATGTGTCAGGTAATGTTAAATCCTTATATTAATCTCATGTTTTATGCA
The DNA here is from genome assembly GCF_001865875.1 of Lupinus angustifolius. Classification (NCBI taxonomy): domain Eukaryota; kingdom Viridiplantae; phylum Streptophyta; class Magnoliopsida; order Fabales; family Fabaceae; genus Lupinus; species Lupinus angustifolius. The sequence goes on along the minus strand of NC_032011.1, from coordinate 25,090,626 downwards.
CTAACTTAACATTTTGATTCAACTTTAGGATCTTATATGATTGGCACATAGTTACATATATGTACACACACACATATATGTGTCATATGTATTTGTACTTTGATACCATAGCTTCATGTGTTATATGTGCTGCTCTTATGGAAACTATAAACTCACTTAAATGTATATAATAATGTCCCCTTGATTTAATACTATGGTATTGAAGATTTCATGTTTTGATTGTTAGATATGAAAGTTAATGTGAACTAAGAAATTATCCCTTTATATAAATTTTGTTATAATTAATATCTGCTATAATGTCTTAATGGTCTATAGTATCATGTGATTATGTATATGGAATTCATTTCTTCACATATCCTCTTCTTATCAATCATCTTATATTATGACTCTATTTATTCATGCAGGTGAAATGGCATTGCTGGTTGAAGGTCTTGAGATTGGAGGTGATACATGTATAGAAGAGTATGTAATAGGCCCTGCTACTGATGAGGCAGTGGATGGTGATGAACATGCAACCGAGAAAGATAAAATCCGATTATACGGATCGCAAGGAGGCCTCTCGTGGTTGGCGAAACCTGTCACTGGACAGAGTTCTCTGGGTCTTGTTTCACGCCACGGAAGCATTGTCAATCAAAATCTAATGGATCCTGTTGTGACTCTATTTGGTAGTGTTCATGAGAAGTTATCTGATGCAGGAAGCATGCGAAGCGCTCATTTTCCGAATTTTGGAAGCATGTTCAGCACAGCTGATCCTAATGCTAAAACTGAACAATGGGATGAAGAGAGCCTACAAAGAGATGGTGAGGACTACAAGTCAGATGGTGGTGCTAGAGACTCTGATGACAATTTGCATAGTCCTTTGATATCGCGTCAAACGACAAGCCTCGAAAAGGATATGCCTCATTCTCCGGGAAGTAATGCGAGCAGCAAGAGGCATCTGAATAATCTCATGCAAGGTTCAGGTGAGGAGGCAGTTGATAGTACAGACATTGGTGGAGGCTGGCAGCTGGCATGGAAATGGACTGATGAGAATAAAAAGGAAGGAGAGTTTCAAAGAGTCTATTTGCATCAGGAGGGAACTCATGGATATCAAAATGTATCGATTACATCAATTCCCGGAGAAGGCGAATTTGTCCAGGCTGCTGCATTGGTAAGCCAATCTGCTCTTTACTCCCAGCACCTTATCGGTCAGCAACCAGTCGGGCCTGCAATGGTTCATCCGTCCGAGACTTCTTCGAAGGGGCCAATTTGGAAAGCTCTTCTTGAACCAGGGATTAAACATGCATTGATGGTCGGAATTGGAATACAATTACTTCAGCAGGTAAGATATGGTTTCACCATGCACATTACCTAAGATGTGATTTCTACTTTACTGCATCAACTTAATGGTTTACGCTTTCTTATCAATGACTAATGCTTAATTCTACATGTATGTGCAGTTTTCAGGAATAAATGGAGTTCTATATTACACACCTCAAATCCTCGAAGAAGCCGGAGTTGAAGTTCTTCTTTCAAGTCTAGGAATTGGCTCAGAATCTGCATCATTCCTTATCAGTGCTCTTACAACCTTGTTGATGCTTCCATGTATAGGCTTAGCCATGAGGCTAATGGATGTCTCAGGCCGAAGGTACGAACCGGCTCCGTCTTTTTTCGATTCGAACCAAGTCTTTCGTAGTATTTTCTTATGTTGATTGTCAATAACAAACTCCATAATTTGCAGGCAGCTGCTACTGGTTACAATTCCTGTGCTGATAGTATCACTACTCATTTTGATTATTGGAAGCATGGTAGACTTTGGCAGTGTTGTGAATGCAGCACTCTCAACTGTTTGTGTTGTGGTTTATTTCTGCACCTTTGTGATGGCCTATGGACCAATTCCAAACATCCTTTGCGCCGAAATTTTTCCAACGAGAGTCCGCGGACTCTGCATTGCTATCTGTGGCTTAGTCTTCTGGATTGCAGACATCATTGTTACATACTCACTGCCTGTGATGCTCAGTTCAATAGGACTGGCTGGTGTCTTCACCATTTACGCCGTCGTCTGCTTCGTCTCATGGATATTTGTGTTCTTCAAGGTTCCAGAAACCAAAGGCATGCCCCTTGAAGTCATCACTGAATTCTTTGCTGTTGGTGCTAAGCATGCTGCTTCTGCCCAGAATGAGTGATACTGTTGCCACCATTCATTTGTATTACTTTTATGTAAGTAACGATGATTGAAAATGAATGGTGGATAATACAGCGGTGGTGTAAAGAATGCTTACATTGTTAGTGCATACATCTTTTTCTTCTAAAACATATGGATTCTGTCATCTTTTCCAATAATATTTTTGCATTTTAGAGTTGAAATAGTCTTCAGGATTAGACTAAAGGTGCATGATATAGCCTTTGATGCAATCTTCAGGATTCTCTACCATTACTTTACTATTATTATTATCATCATTAAATCAAAGACATTCCAATCAAGCATAATATTTGTTTTAGTGTATATCGAGCATTGCACTATATCGAGCTTTGGTTCATTGAATTTAAAAAAATTAATAATTGAGATTGAATATAACTAATGTAACTAATTTGAGTGTAAACAGATTCATTATATATATATATATATATAGTTATCTAGGCATTGCTCTCCAGAGAGCAAAAACAAAATACTAAGCAGTGGGATTGACTGCTATTTGAGCTAGAGCTGGCAGTAATATTCAATACAAATTTATTATTTTTTAACTTGTTTAAACAATATCATATGATATTTGCTAACCTTCATCTTATTTATTAATCAAGAATGTGATTGATACACCTAAATTAAATACATAAAGTTTATTTAACACTTCCTTATTTGTTTGTTCAAGTACCTTTACTCTCTTCTTTTTGTACTATTAATGGTATATCTCACCTTGTTTGGTAAGGAACTAATCATTTTCGGGTTCTTAATTGCCCCTCCCAACAAGTGTCGTTCTAAGAAATCGAAACATCTTGGAGATTCACTGAGACCTTACACCACTAGACAACCTCATGTTGGTCAAGTGCCTTTACTCTGCCCTTGAACATCGATTAATTCAATTGCTTTTACTATAATTTTGACATTATCAGTCTTCCATTGTGGAAGGATGGTGATGCCAACACTGCAATGTTTACTATGCAAAGGAACCAAAAGTGAAATGAAATTTACAGGCAAAAAAGATTGCCTTAACAAAAAGTAGAGGTTGGGGCAGGAATAAGTGCAAAAATCTCCCAACAGTAACACTCATTATTAAATGGTGAAATCTGAAAAACAGCTTAAGCTTTGACAATAGGCATCAAAGTAAATCTATTTACATTACTCACTATACAATTTAACAATTTTATGGCTCCCCCATTTAGTACAAAAATTTGGGCAAATGCAACTCTATATTTTTGGTTTCATTGGAGATTCCGTTACCCAAAAAATACAGCTTCATTTGGAGATTCATGGTCCACCTCAGTAATTTTAACTTGGAAAAATACATGCAGACGCCGAGTGCAAACTTAAAGACTCAGATCTTCTTCTAATGGTGTTGCACTTTCAAAATGATTAGGGCCATAATCTAACTTAGGGGAGGGAGAATCACTCGCTTGGTGTTGATTGTTTAAAGGGCTCTTCTCTACATGATCATTTAATCTGGCATGGGAGTTGAATGGTCTCTCGAATTCTTTAGCATTGGCAGGATCTATCACCAGTTTATCGAGTTTTGGTTCCTGCAGAATAGATCATACAAAAAATTTCAGTGGTGGACCAAATTAGGCAGAAGCCCGTCAGCATATACGTTTTTAATGAATAAAGTCAGTCAACTTCCTGATATCAAGGATTTGAGTCACAGCCAAAAGTCCAAAACACCAAAAACTGCCATGTTAAACGATAATTCATGCTGGGAAAGAAACAAAGCCGGGATAGACTATTTGTCTAACAAATGGCAGCACCCTGGCAAATTTATAGTAACTGGTTTCAAATGTCATTCCATTATAATAAATATCCCAAAATCAGAGACAGAGAGTACCTATATTCTGCTTTGTGTTGGGTTTATGACTTAGTATGAGGGTAACAAGAGTGAGTGACACTGGTTGAATTGCAGTTCAATTTTGAAAATAATGTCTCTATTTGTTAGAGCCGAAAAAACATTTGGATACAGACATGACAGCATTTGCATAGCATATTCTAAAATCATATCAAGCAAAACACAATTGAATTCTTCTTATTTAATGAAGCTTACATTTTGTAGGGCTTCAAGCTTTTTCTGCAGTGCCTCATGCTCAGCTCTAATACGGAAAGGAACACCATTTTTTTGATACACATTGCTCTGTGCCAAGTCCTCATCAAGATCAATAGCAGTAGTTGCAAAGGGATGATTAGCAGGAATCCACCTAACTGTATCAGGATCAACATCCGGAGGAACCGACTCTCCTTCTTTAAGAAAGACAGTAGGTCGCTTCCACTGGTATGCGCGCGATCTCCTTTTCTGGTGGATGGTTTGTTGCTCTTGAGTAAGAGTAACTGGCGCTAAGCGGTAAACCTTTCCGCACATCTCAACAGTTGAGTTGGTTTTTCCAACCTTGACCAAGGGATTATTGAATGGATCTTCATACTTGAGAGGCCTTGATCTGAAAAATATGCATATAAAAATAGAGATAGGCACACGAGGGGGTTATCATTGTAAGCATTAGAAAGTGTGTGGTACTGAGGGAACTAAAACTCAGTCTCATAAGTCATAATCGATAGATTCAATGTTATAGGCATACATACAAATAATAATGATAATAAATTGAATGAGTTAAAAGGAATGACATGGTATGGTATGGATGGAAATCATACATGCCTCTTCTATCAGACCTAAGTTGCCCACGTCTGACGAGATCAGCTACAGAACCAGGTCGTTCCTTTCTTCTGGTTCTGGAAAACACTTCCCTCATTGCTGCGACCAAAACAACAACCGCAACACACACCCAAATGGGAAACTTACTTCCGTTAATCTGCGAGAGGAGTACAAGAAAAAAAATACAAATAAATAAATACAGAAACCAAACCATTAAGGAGGGACATTTGGAATAACTCACAGAGAGCCTATTTGGCCTTTATCATATACACATTAAATAAGGAATTTGTAAGAGCTTAAGAAAATAGTTTATGACATACGTGCAAGCTTTCTTTGACTTATTTCAATAAACTTATCGACAGCTTATGGATCTATTTGTACAACTTGCTAATAAGCTAGCTGATTGAACCAAAACCGTTTCGTAAGATCACTTGATCGGTGTAAACATACATAAGCTCCTACCTTATAAACCATAAGATACATCAAGAGTGAGTTTAGTAACACCACTAAGGAACTTATAAGCTAACAGTTCGTGTCTAGTAAAGGGGATTACTTCAATAAACCACAAACTTATAAGCTCGTATTTGATAAGCCACTTGATTTAGCTTACAAGCATAGAAGCTAGGAGAGCTTATTTCATTTTATACCTATCAACTAGCTTATCAAATAATATCACCAAATAGTTCTAAAACAATATCAGCAATGTAACATATTTTAGGTCAAATAAACCAGTGTGTTAGAAAACACATTCTATGTAATAATCTAAACAGAATAATATAAAATCACATGTGATAAGTAATAATGATTGAATAAAAGATGAATTTAATTTGCTTAATAATGGATCTAAAAATAAAGAAAATAAAAACGAAAAAGGAGGAGTACCTGAAGTGAGGGAAGTGTGGAAGTAACGAGTTGATGATGAAATTTGGAAATGGAAATTGTGAAACGTTGTTTGAATTGTTGAGTTGTGAATTTGGAGATCCCTGAATTTGAAATACGAATGCGAAAACGAGTGCGATGATTGGAACAAGGCTACATATATACACATTTAACATTCAAATTTTAACATTCAATTCATTCATAATTAAACACACAACAATAACAACAATAACAACAATAACAAGATAGAATGAGAAGAGAAAGTTACCTGAATACAAAGAAAAGCAGAGTGAACGCACGCCATAATCTTCTTCCTCAACTTTCAACTTCAACTTCAATTTCAACCTAAACTATTTTATTTATGATTATTATTACAAATTTAGAGATGAATAACTCAAAACTATGAAACTATTAATAAGTATATATGAGAAGAGTGGATGAACATGAATTGGATCTGTGGCGCAATGGTAGCGCGTCTGACTCCAGATCAGAAGGTTGCGTGTTCGATTCACGTCAGGTTCACTTTTTTATTATATTTGCACACAAAACTACATCATACCAATTACCTATATTAACATAATTCTTTCGAAGTCATTGAATCCTTTTCCTCGTTCGAGAATCTCCCCCCTTCTTCCACTCCGTCCCGAAGAATAACAAGTGCTTTTTCTAACATAATCAATATATACTTACATACACTCTTATGTACTAATGATATAAGTAGCCAATTTTAAACTTACGTGTGGATATTTTTTCAACTCAATATTAAAAAAGTTAATACATTTATTCACCTTTTACACTTTCACACAATACTACATTTTCCATCTCTCTCGTGAATTTTATTTCTCTTCCTTTTCAATCCTTTTTCATTTCACCCACAATATTGTAACTTTAAACTCTCTCATGTTATCTCTCTTCCTTCTCAATCCTCCAACTTCCTCACATAAGTTCATGCCTCTCGATTTTGGAAATAACATGTTAATACATCAAATTTTATATATCACTTCTTTATATAGATTACTTTACCCTTTTAGGATTACAAAGAGAAGATGAATGTTGATAATAAATTATAGATCATGAAACCACAATATATCAATTGTTCCTTAAAATTGATGGGAAAAGATACTAGAAGCCTAAAATATGAAATGAAATTAAAATCTATAATGTAAGGTTAAATTTTTTAGAACACTGAGCATTGAGGAAAAGTTTTGATATTGTAGGAAGAAATGAAAAAAAATGAAAAGTTAACAGAGTTAAAAAGTTAATAGTGTGAGTTTGGTGAAGTAGAAAAGTATCCGAATGTCAATTTATTATTAATTACATGTACCATTAATACCTATGACATTATATTAGTGGAGTCTTTTTTTATCTGCACATGATGGCTTAAAAAGTACACATTAATTAGGTGCTAGTCATTTTCATAAAAACCCATTTGTACTATGTAGCACAACACTATTGAGAGCATTAAAGAAGCTTCTCATGACTTTATATTATGAAATTATTGTGGGCATATTTAAAGAAAAAAGAAAAGCAAAAGTCTCAATGCATGGATGTGGAAACCCTATGTCATTTCTCCACAAAGAAGTTTCATACTCCATTCCTAACCTTGGGGAATTGTTTTTCCCTAACAAAAATGGGTATTCATCATTGCATAAAATGAGCTTAAAAAATGAAATCACCATTGGTATATTTTAATCGTGATATTATTATTTCTTTTTGTTTTAAAGTGACAAAGCACTTACCTTGATGCCTATGAAGTGAGATTCTTATTTTATACACTATTTATATATTCAACGACTCTGAAGAGAAGGAACATGTAAATGGTGTTTGATTAGTGAATAATAATGAATTATGAAATGAAAACTTGAAAAGCAACAATATGTATAGTTATCAATAGTGGGATTGGAATATAGTTATTAGTTTGGTAAAGACAAGAAAGAAACCTTGGGTTGGAATCAATCTCAAGAACACTCACTATTCTTTAATTATTGATCTCAAGTGGGTTATCAACTTCTGGTTACCATCATTGTGTTTTGATTTTGATTAGGACAAATAATTTGATTCCTTTAAGAATTAAAGTACATTTACCCATTTCTCATACATGGCACTACAATCAACTTTTTTGTATTTGCTAACAAAGATGGCTCCAAATATACTAGTTTAACTGGATCATAGTTGATGGAATATTGCAGTTTATGAAAGCATCTATAATAAATATTTTGTAGTGCCACCATTTAATATTGTTCAACTCAAAATTAGAATTAGTTGACACTGTGAAATGTTCAGATACCACACTAAAAAAATGTTTTTATTGTGAGGCAACTTTAAGAGAAACTCTGATTGAAGACTATAAAGCATGTACATATAAAGTTCTAAAATCATTTATAAACTTGTAATATAATTGGAAGAAGAAAAATTAATCCCTCAAATATAAAGACTTCACACTTCTAAAAGCTAATCACTAATGTGTGGCTCATATGGCAAACTTTATCGTGGGTAACCTATTATATATATCGACTTGGTTGTAAATTTAGTGCACTCATCAGGAAATATATCATGTTCATAGGGTTACAAATTTCAAATGCATTTAAAAGTGAAATTAAAAGTGTGTATATGTGGTTAGAGGAACACTCAAACTCAAATAGTACAAGCACTTAAAGAATGTTGTGTTTGAAATTTACAATTGCATGTCTCACTTGCTACGGTTTGGACGAGGATCACCTGTATATATTAATGTCTCCAATGGTGTACCAAACCAATCAAAATGAGTTATTTTATTGGAATTTGTTTTATAAAAAACATAAATTAATATTTTATATTATTTTGAGAAATATAACTGGGTAGAGACAGGGAGACAGACTTTTTTGGGATAGAGGATCCTTCGTCTTTTACAGTTCATCTAAAAAGTACTAATTTAATCGACATTTAAAAATTTTGGGATTTATTTTAAATCTTTTCTGTTTGAAAGACTAAATTAGTAAGGTCAAAAAATACGATGGACTAAAATGGATTAGGTCAATGTGCCAATATAAGTGTTTTTTAATATGTATACATGAAGAGTATAAGTGTTTTTTATGTTATCAACAAATCATCCACCATTGATTTGACTCTCAAACAAAACTAAGTGAACAGAAACATAGTGTGTTTATCGATCAAAGTATGATCACAATAAAATAGAATGTAAAATTAAAGTTGAGAGAAAGAAACACATAATCACTTGAGATTACAATTGTAAACTACAATCCTAATCCTCTATGCTGATTTCAATTCACTAATTACATTTCAAATTTATAAAAATAAAACTAAACACACCTGATATTCAATATTTTATATAGACAATATTAGTAAATAAATTTAAAACGATTCGGAAACTAATTGAAGGTTTTTTCAACTAAGGAAGGAACCTATTACCATCGTTCTCTCTTTCCATAACCTTCGATCTCGCCTCAGGATCCGTTTCCGATGCGGCGGCGGAATTGGAGCTAGAGCTGGTGGATGCAGGGAAACCGCCGCACTTCTGGCACCGTGAAACCGTCAGAACCTGACGGCACGACGGACAAGAAGAATTCGATTTGAGCCACGTGTCGATGCAGGTGACGTGGAATCCATGGCCGCAGTGAGGAAGCACTCGAATCTCCTCGCCGGCAGCGAATTCAGTCAGGCAGATAGCGCAATCGGATAATTTGACAGCATATTCGGCGGTGGCGGTGAGTTTGGGAAGGGAGCGGAGGACCTTCTTGTTGACGCCTTTGTTGGATGAAGGGAGAGGAGGAGGTTGGGGAGTGGAGGCGGTGGAGGAGATACGGAGACAGGTGCAGCGAGCGACGGCGAGGAGGCCGAGGACGCAGATGAGAGCACAGAGGAGGGCGGCGAGAATGACGACGTAATCGGAGTCGACGACGGAGGATGGAGGAGAAGGGTGGTTGTCGGTTAAAAATCTAAAAAGACGAGTCATGTGAGAAAGGTATGTTGTGTTGTTTTGGTTTTGTTTGTTGAAAGAGAAAAGAAGAGAGAGAGTGTATTATTATTAGATTTACTTCATTACTTCTGTTGTCTTCTTAGAGGAGCATTATATAAGTAAAGGATGACGATATGTTGTTCCAACCATGTCTTTAACCACGTCTCTCACTAATTATAATGAAGCAAAATTGATAAAGTTAGGAATAATTAATTTTTTTTAACTGACATGGCATAATATGATTTGGTCTGAGACGGAGTTTGGAATAGGGTTTGGGACAGTAAATCTACTACTCACTGAACCCTCGACTCCACATCTGCTGTCTCTTTAGCATGACTCACTCCACTTGTCATGATTTCGTAATTGATTGAAAAAATACTTAAGATTAAATTTTAATTTAAATATATATATTTCAATCAATGAGGGAGTAATGATCCATATTTTATCACTCATAGTGGGACACAATAAGTGTGCTCTCACTTTTTATGCCCTTTCTCAATTTCTATATTTAAGTATTTACTATATTAACATTCTACTCATTAAACAATTCATAATTTACTTCTTCCTAAATATATACATTATACATAATAGAAATTAAAAAGAAAACATATACACTAATCGTATGTAAGATTTATACCTTATTACTATATCATTTATATTTTAATCATCAAATAAATGAACTATCTATATAAATATTACCTTTAAAATGGGATGTCAAAGATGTATAATCTCCTATATTTTCACATGGTCTAATATTAGAATAGGGTAAGATAAGTATATATTTGATATACTAATTGACTTGAAGGAAATTTAAAATTATAAATTCATTCAAAGAAATGTCTTGAAGATTGAACAAGTATACCAAAATTCTGTCATTTTGATGAAAGTATATCTCAACATCCATAATATATAGTAATCAAATCAATAATTATTTACAATAAAAAAATCTCTATCACATTTTTATACACAATGAATTTGAGATGAAAAGGTATGGTTTTTAACCACATCACCCATTTTAATTTCTTGGAAGACTTTAACTACAATCTCTTAGTAACATGCATATATATGGTTGTTCCTCATGCAATGTAATTTCTCATGACTAGATTCTAGATAAGAAGTTGCAAATGGTACCAAATATTTTCCTTTTCCTTTTTTAGTGGGGATTGATTATCAATAAGGGACCCAAAAGCTTGATATTTAATTGACTCTAACAAAAGTAGCACCAAAGCAGATGTTCACAAAAATTATAGCTCCAATTGTTCTCCCTATACATCCGTTTACAAGTTGAGTTTTGAAGGAGAAGCAAGAAAGTGAAAAACTTGTGAGTTATAAAATACACTCGTTGACTTTAAAACATTCGTTTTTTCATTCTTTCCTTCCAAGGCACAATGTAAAAAGACTCTAATCTACGGATAAGGAATCTCAAAGAAATTTTAAGATAGAATCCAGCAAAAGGAAAATTTAACTTCACAAATCATCAAAAGATATTCACAAATCATCAAAAGGAAAGTTGAACTTTACAAATCATCAAAAGATTTTTTTTTACAAGTCATCAATAGTGACTTCACATAATCTACCAACTATGTGATTCTAAAAAAAGCAACTAGTTGCTACCATATGAACCATAAACAACAGATTATAGTAGCTTTGCTAGTTACTACTTTTCTTAGACCCATACAAATTAAATTAATAGAAGTTAAATAGAAAACTTTTCATATGTTACTTTCTCCAAAGTTTCTATCCTTAAATTTTATCTTCTCATCCAAACAAAGGAAGATCCTACCTTTTGAAAATTCATGGATCGGATAATATTACCCTTAAATTAATATGACCATAGAAATTATGACGTAAACTTTACTAAAAAGGGAGTCCGAAATTACGCCATAATTTCTATGGTCATGTTAATGGAGACATAAAATTGTATACAATATGATAAATCAGCATATATGAATATGTATTTATGTGACAGCAGTCCATGCAAAAATGTACTGTGCCCTTGATCATGTTCTTCAAGTACAATACAACCAATTTTAAACTGTGCTAAGATATCTGTTGAACCAATTTCATGATGCATCATTAAGTGGTTGTTATTTACATCAACCTCAATTTCAGCAATGCAATCAAACAAAAAATGTTGCAGCAATCACAACCTCAACTTTGTCAAGTATATGTCACTCAAGGCCCACTTAGAAGGTCAATGTTTTCATACTGCTGGTTTTGATTATGATCGGCGTTGGTGGCTATAGCGGCAGCGTTCTGTTGAGTCATTTGTGTTTCTGCTGCTACTACTATGTTAGTGCCAGCATTTCCATTTGCGTGTGGTGAATGCGGTGGTGAATGTCCTGGACTCCCACCTAATGTTCGAACTTCTGTACCACGCCCCTTCGAATTTGCCTTCTTCAGAGCATTCTTATGCCACATTTTCAGCGCCTTCGATGTTTGGTCATCAAATATTGACTTCTTCATTGTTGAACCCATCTGAAATTGGCCATAACAATTTTTCTCTATCAGTTTTACATGTATATCATATATCATGTGGTCTAGTACTTGTAAAACTTGCTAATCAAAACAAAATGGATCGGTGTACCTGAGTAACAAGCGCGTAGAGTGGAAGTGTGACATAGCTGCACACGATCTGTGTTCCGATCCTGCGAAATATATCAGTTTAGTATTTTATATAGTTCTGTTGATTAATCGATAATCGCACACAAAGTTTACCTAAACAAACTGAAACAACTAACCAGTTAATCGATTAACTACTCTTACAGAATCTCAGCTATTCTAACATACTACATTTAAACATTGTAATGATCATACCATGTGTTTAACATTGGCAACTCAAGTTCAAGATGCTGCAGAAATGTATCTATGTGCTTGTTTTTATAAACTCTAAAATACCAACACGAGAAAATAGTTCGTGCATTATCAAGTGTGTTGATAGTATAAAAATCTTTTACGTCGCCCTCGGTTCCATGCATTAAACTCATGGAACAAACAGTGATTAATGTCATGTGTGAACATCTCTACTTGTGTAACTGTTAAGTTCAACATAACTATTCCATGACTTACCCAATAGCAACTCTGAAGAACATGAAAAATTTATCCTCGTAAAAGCAAGAACCCAAGCCAAACTCATACTGCATCATAGAGGAAAGATTCTTAGGATCGAGAAGCAAAACTACACAGTTGTCGAAAGAAGACACTAGGAACAGTTCATTACCCATGTCCAGCAGAAAAATGTCAGCTCAAATGCGTTCTGGACACGTAAAACAAAGCATCAAGTTGCAATAAACTCTTCAAATTTTCATAATCTCATATTAACATATTTGTCAAGATGATTCTAAGTTATCATTGGTAACTGCATCTGCAATTGTGACTGCTAGGGGTGTAAATGAGCCAAGCTATTCTTGAAATATTCGAGTTTGACTCGTTAAATGCTCAATCAAGCTTTCTAGAGTTACCTTTTCTTTTGTCACAAGTCAAGTTTGAGTTTACGTACTTGTTTCAGCTCTACTCATTTATATCCCTAGCGGCTACCATATCGCGATTTTTCAGTTTATGCAACCGCATCATGATTACAAGTTTGCGATTGCGGTCATATTGGTTGTATTTTCCACGTAAATGAGTTAAACGCAAACCTACTAAAATTGTTATAATTAAGATGAAGAACTAGTTATCCTGGTGTTACAAAAAGGAAAAATATTGAATACCTGAAAGAGGACAAAATGAATGAGATAAAGAACTAACTGAGGCCATTGAAACCAGAAGTACTTGTCCGAAACTTGCACAAGAGGGATACCCTGTACTACAGCATGCCTTTCTTTTATGTCAAGTGCCATTCGAGTTATAATTGCTTGAAGTTTTGTTCCAACAGCCAGAACCACCTTCAATTCATAAAACCATTAGTCCTTTATTTTTCCTTCAAAGTGGAAGAAAAGTATAAATTGGCAGTGAACATCGAAGATATGTATGCTTACCGATAATGGAAGAAAAGACAACACGAATGCAGCGTGCCATTCTGAAAAGGAAGTTACCTATTACATTCTAGTTGAATTTGAGTGCTAATTTATGAAACCAAAATGGTAATGATTAGATGAAGGACAAACCATGCACATTCACAAGTAAGAATAACACCACTGATGCCCAAAGTAGTGGACTGCAAAAAATCATGAATACACACATTAGAAAAAACTTCTAAGCTTGTTCGGATCACATTCATGAATAATCACAAAGATTTCAAAATAATCAGAAGTTTCAACTCTCTAGATTAAGAAAACCAGTGCTTTTTTAAGGCAAAAAAAGCTAATGTGAGCTATAATCTATTTTGCCAAACATGAAAGAAACATCTGAAGCTAAACTACTTATAACACATTAGACAGCAAAATTACCTGATTCCGACGACTACCTTAAAGTCGTCTTCTAATGACCTTTTGATGTACTTTTGAAAATCAAACTTACTTCCAGGTGCTAAATGGACCTATAAAAATGAAAATAGGATGTCAATTTATGAAAAAAGTAAAACAGTACAAGCACAATATTGCATTGGAAAAACTACTAACAGACACAAATCCATGTCGCATGGTCAAGTAGTCTGCCCTACGAACGGATCTGATAAATTGTCGAAAGAAACATACCTGAAAATTGATCACTGACATGTTATTGACCATGGATTGAAGCAAAAACATGAAAAGACTAACAAGTTTGTGGTGAACATGTTGCACTTTGTCTCCATCTATCTCAGAAATGTATATTCCCTGTTCTTTCACTTGTTCCAATATAAGGTGGTGATAAATTTGCATAATATAGTTTCATAAATGTAAACTTGCCACAATGTTAGGCAGAAAATGTTAGGAGTGTGTTTTAGTTATATCAGGAACCAACCTAAATATTTACCTTTAGTCGCGCGGCCGAAAATCGGGGTGCGCGAATCCTTTAAATATACCTAGAATTTTCTTTACTAAACTACATATAAAAGCGTACAGCTTAAATATGTCTCTCAAAGAATTACTCACAAGAGAATAAGTTTCTTCATCAAAACAAAAGTTTGAGATTTCGGTGTCAGTGATTCCTTACAAAATAGAAGGAAATTGGTGTTTTGGTCCAGAAACTGTTGTGATCCCTCACAAATGAAATCTCATGAGTAAGCCTGAATCTTCTAGGATCTGAACAATCATTACAGGCCGAAGTTAAGGATCGGAGATGTCAAAACTTGATGACATATATAATATTCACGAGACATTGACGTACCATTCAAGGCGTCTTCTTCAATGAGATGATCTTGTTCCCATTCCTTCCATGCACGAATCTGGCGCAAGGAACAAAGGTTCTTAAACTATAAATGCAAAAAAAAATCGCTGGAAGAGCAAAAAGTATCATAATTTCTTCTTCAACCATCAATTAGAGAATGAAAGAAAAGTTAAATATCTAAGCTTGAATCTATACATACCTTCGCTCTTCCGAGCGTCATCGTTATGGCACTATATATCACATGAAAGACAGCCAAGAAGAATATGAAAATGTGTAACTGATGCAACCCATTCACAGATATAAGAGGCTCATATCCCTAACATAAACAACAGAAAAATATTCAATTCCATGAGTTTCCTACAAAGACATGGCTTAATCTTAACAATTTTAAGCTTGTGACTACTCTGGTATATGCGGCAATCCGAAACCTAATCAGAAATGGAAATGGAGCTATGAAAATGCTGCTATATGGAGTAATTAATATGGAATTGTGCAAATTGAAAATAACAAAAGGGGAAATATTGATTAGAAAAGTGAACATTGGTTTGTAGAAAGAGGTTACTTATTAGTTATTACCGGTTTACAATTGACCATTCCACCACCACCAGCAAGAAATCTACGTTCATACGATAAAAGTCTTCGACGATGTTCGCCTTCATCCTCGCCACCCTCCTCCTCTTTAGGAGGTCCATGTGCTGCTCCATACGACTCTTCCGGACGAGAACATGGCAACATTTGATTTGCATAATGATGAGGAACACACACTTTAGAAATGTAGGATTGGCTAAATGTTAAGAGCAATGAAATAAATCCCAAAACCATAAGCTCTGCAAAAACAAACAAACAAACATTCTTATAAGAAGAAGAAGAAGAAAGAGAGAAAAACATGATCAGATTAATTAATGCATACCAGCTTTAATCTTTTCAAGAGCTTCTAACAAAGCAAGCTTCTTTTTTTGTTCAAACATCTGAAACATTATAAAAATTTAGATTCATGTAACACTTCGAATCGATTAAATCGAAAAATAAAAATGTAACATCATAGTAATAGATACATACCGATGCGAATTTATGTATAAGTTTCTCCAATGATATAGAAATGATAACAATAATTGCACAAACAGCAGCAACAGACCATGTAGGAGTTTGCTCTAGAGTTCTGTTATCACCATGACCATGAGAACCTGCACCTGCATCTCCACCTCCACCCATCTTCAATTATTCGATATAATTAATAAAATGTGATGATGACGATGACGATGATTGTTATTATGATCACGGAGATTGTTTAGTATTGAAAATCCATGGACTCAAATTCATGAATTGCATATTCTTGTCCTTGTTATCATGCATTGGTGTTCATGCATGCATGAAATGAGAACTTGTGTCTTCCTATGTTGCATTAATTCTAACCACCCCAAATGAATGGATATATTAAGTTTCCAAAAATAGCTCTACACTACACAAAAATTTTCAATTTTCTATTTCACACAATTATATTTAGGGGGCACCAACTTTTCCATCTCTATATATGCTCATGTTCTAAAATATACTCTTGCTCACCCAACAATAATAATCTGTCACCATAATAATGTTAATATTATTATGGACAAACTCTTACTTTGGTCCTTTCATAAATTGAAATTTTGAAATCAAATTTTGAAATCGGTCCTACATCAAGTTAGATCATATCATGTACCCGAAATCAACAAGATGTTAGTCTAGCAAAGTAAGGTCCCACTAGATCTCAGGATGACCAAAAAATTAAGATTCGATTCCTAGGATAGACACTTGTTAGGAAGAACATCCACACACAATTACTTACCTAAAAGGGTAAAAGGTTAGCCTTGGTAAGACCCAAAAAAAAATACCATGTATCCGAAAACCCTTTTTTTATACCAAATCCGAGAGTACAAATTTGGAATTATCAATTCTTCTTGGAACAATTGGGTGTTCACCCCCTATGATTGATAATTAAGTATAATAATTGAATTACTAAAAACTCGATTTTACTTTCTATATCATTTCCAAATATACCTTATGAAATGGTATATTTATTTATTCGTTTACAATGCCCAAGTACCATAAGGGACGTTACTAAATATTTCATGTTCACATTCAAACCTCAAAAGCAGTGATAAGGTCAATAAATTTGTACAGTTAAAGTTCATGATCCATTAGCATATACAGATGGAATGGCCTATTGCGTTAAACCACACAGTGAAAGACAAGACATTTAAAACTGCAACATAATATGTTTAGGAATTTAAAATAAAAATTTGCCGTTAAAATCAATGCTCAAGGATTTAAGGCAGCACATGAGATATCTGAATTCTATCGTTAACAATATATGATCCTGTTGGAGGGAGAAAGATTCAAGTTTTTTTGAAAAGTAATCATTGGACCATACTACATTGTAGGTCGTGAAAAGGTTTTGTATCTTTCTCTCTCAACCAAGGTCATATCCTGTTCAGGTAGGATTGGAATTCGTCTAGGAGAACTTGTTTTGCTGGGAATAACCGGGAACAAACACGGGAAGCTGGCCACCTCTATGTGATCTACCTTGCTGAAAATCCCTTGATGCAGAATCTCGGTCAGGAATACCGGTTACTGTGCTAGTATTTCTTGTTCCTGTAGTTAGCTGTTCACTCACAACAGGACTGCCGAAAAATATAGAACGACCAGTGTACAATAACTCTGTTCCAGAAATCTGAGAACTGCCCTGACCTCTGGATGAGGAAGAGACAAAGCGCCCAGCGGCTTGATCCCAAAACACTGACGAAGATGTTCTATTCTCTGAGACAGCCAAGGTGTTAGTTCTCATCGGTACACGTGAGCCATTTTCTTGAACTGGATTTACAGTCCCTTCACTCTCTTTAGCAGAAGATGGAGAGTGAGTTCCCAAAGGTTGTTGATACATGGGGTTGAAATGGTCTATGTTCAAACCTGGCCTCTGCATTGGTGAAGGAGTTAAGTTGGAGACTTGAGGACTGCTAAAGTTACTCATACTGTGCTGACATGAATCTATATCTTCCTTGCTTGCTTGACTAGCAGGATATGAACTCTTGGAAGGAGACAACCTTGAGGTCCCTGCCGTATCATATTTGCTTTGAAACCCTTGATTGCTAATCGGGCTGCTTCTTCCACTCACATTGCTACTGGATAAATGATCAGCATCATAGGGATGAGATCGAGAACCAATAGGGCGAAGCACAGATGATGACGCCCTAGCTTTGGCAGCTGCCTTAGCTGCCTCATTAGAGTCCAATTTTGCAAGTTTCCATGCACTTATTCGGACAGGGCGGTGGTTCAATTTTTTCCCTTTGTCAGGTGGCTGTATTGCATCGGGATCAACAGTGGATGGTAGACGTCCTGGCTCCAAATGCGGTATAATTTCATCCTGCATATCAAACACAAGACGGTTAATCAACATTCAGCTAAAGAACTAAATTCATTGCAGAAACTAAACTTGCAATGCACATGATGTCTCTTGTGGCAATTTCTTAGTGGGCATGCAATGCATTTAAACAATGCACTACTCCTGTGTACTGTCTTAACCGTACACTCTAGCCTTGTACCTAACAAAAAATAAACCACATACTGTTCCAATGAACAAGGGCTATTTGCCTATTTGTTATAAAGAATGATAGCATTCTGTGTTTTGAGAATTAGTTTGTTCCACTCTGCCTTAATTCTCCTTTCTACCTCTCACATAACTGTCTATATATAATAGTCAAATATAGTGATAGATTTATCCATCAATGAAATTAATAGAGCCATATGATTCAGGCTATTGTACAGAGATTGGAGTACCTGGTGATCCATAAAGATTCTTGGAGGTGTACACCAAGCACCTTTGTGTTGCAAACTCATTCCAACAGAGCTTCTTCCACTTATTGCAGTGACAGCTGAACTAGTAGGAGATGATGGTAGACTGTGCTGTTCACCCCCATCAACTGAAGGCCCGGGTGGTTCACTTAGGGTTCTCATAGCAACGACATACTCATATGTTGTGATACCCTGTACAAGGAAATGTCAGCTAAGAATATACATGTCAGTAGCAGAAAAAAGGTAATGAATATACCTTCCGAATCAGGATCATGTGGAAAAAGAATAACTCTCCCAAAGGTATGGCTGCCACGAAAGAGACTCCTGTGCATATGGCCTGTTAAAGGTTTAAAATCGCATAAGACCTAGCAATATATACTTTTAACCTTTTAACATCAGTTAGCGTAAATTGAATTCAGTTAATCCAATATAAAAATGGAGAACAAAGTTGTAAATGAAAAAGAAAGTCAGTGCACCACTATGATAGCAAATAGGACCCTAGGGAAACCAGCTCCAAGCTTTTCAACTATCTGATTTTTTGTACCCCTCTTATCAGCAAAGCATCTGACAAGCACAGCAATGCCAACTCCACATTCAAGTATAAGCTGTGACATGGACAAACACAAAGTAAGACAATTAATTATAATATGAAAGGTTTGTGAGAGGAACTAGATTAAGATAAGCATCTGTCTGCGACTTACCCAAACTAGGCTCACTGCCATAAGGCACACGAACGAGATATAATTCTTCCTTCCAACACAATTGTTCAACCACTGAAGAAAATGATGAAAAAGTATAATAATGACTGTTCTAATAATCTAAGTTAAATACAACAAATAAGCAAGTTAAGACATCAAGTGTGCACAGCATCTCAAGTCCCTAATAACTAACAAGTCTACTTCTGGATAATTTCATCGATAATAATCCAATGAGAAATTTGCAACTTGCATGAGTTACAAGAAAGTCAATATTTAAAAACAGTAAGTTTGAAGAAAAAAGTAAACTTACGATAACGGATGCTAATAAGTGAAAAAGTGAGCTTTTAAAATGATGGTCTGATTTTTTTTTATTGACAATTTCATATTAGTAATTTAGCATAACAGACCATTTGACCTGAAACTCGGACACGACAAAGATGAGTATGTAAATGACACAGTAACTGACTTGGGATCAGGTTGAAACGAAACTTACCCGACAATGGTGATCAAATCCATCAACACATTTGTCACAACTTCTGCAATGCTTACTGAACTTATTCACCTGCAAAATATAAATAAGGATGTAAAGACAACATGGGTTTACAATGTTTTGGTGAGGCAGATAAATGAAAGAAAACTCTTCAAGTAGATATTTTTATGTATAGACCATCAGGAAGTATGACAAAAAAGGTATACAACGAAGCATCCCAAAAGGAAACAATACTTACTAGATGAATGGGACTATTTATTTAGTTCTTTATAAAAAAAAGTGGGGTTATTTGTTCCTTCTTTCTTACAGGGATCTCATGTACATTTGAGGCAGCTTTGGAAAGCAAAAATTGTATTCATAAGCATAGAACCAAACCAAATTGCATTCTGCAATCTCATTATGTATTCTTCTTACTTTATTTAACTTACTTTTTTTACTTTTCTGTTTATTTAAGGAGATGTGGAGAAAAAATAAGCTTTTTTTAGTAATAGTGCCTACCTCAGCATTGCACAATGTACAGAACAAAATATCTTCCGACTCTCCAGATTGTTGCTGTGAAATAATGTCTTCATTACTCCGGCAATCTTCTCTAACAAGGAAACTACAGAAGAAACATCCAAGTTTGGAGCACCAATTTGAATTGTGACGTTCAGACATTCCTTCACCCTTTAATCCTATCTTGGGTTCTGCAATAGAAAATGATAATCCTGAGAGCATAATAAACTACCAAATCATACTAAAAATGTGCTATTGCCTATTAGAGAAACAGGAGATCACCAATTGTTGCCATTATATTTTAAACATATAAAGCAAGTAACCTTGTCAAATCAGTCAAGTTTGTAAACACGAGCCAATATAGAATTACAAACTGTTTTGCGGTTTGTGTACAGCCAGGACTTGCCTAGTCAACACTGTCACTACAGTGGAATTAATTTCAGTGCAATTTTTATTTTACTTTCATAGTAACTTAGCACGGTGATATAACAAAGACTAAAACAAAATTCCAGGGAACCGTTAACAGTTAAGATGACATATGACTCGAGCCCGACATGGTGAGTAAACATAAAGTGTGAAAATCATATCTACAGATGCTAGTAGCATTCAAAACCGAACCTGCGAGCTCTTCATCAAGTTTTGACCTATTCTTAGAAGTATTCTCGCAGTCACCAAATACTCCGAGATCAGCAGGATTGATGGCAGTGCATCGAATATAAAGAAGGAATACAGAGAGAGCCTGAAATTCATAATTTAGGTAGTATAATAAGTCATAAGGAATACCAAACCCTAAATTATAGAATCAAAATTCTATATCAGAATATTGCTTACCAGAATGGAATAAACACCGAAAGCGACATATTCATATATATCCTTTCCAAGAAAAGGAGCAAAGAAGGCATAATAAGCAATTGATAACAAGAAAAACACTGTTATTGCTACAACCTGTTGAAACAAAAAAATGTGTAAGCGAACACAACTTTTCAATGCAGTTACAAACTAACAATAAGGCTTAAATTCTTTCTAGCTTCATTCAAATGCGCTTAATTAAAATTGAATGCAAGTGGATCTACACTACACTACACTACACTACACTACACTACACTAAACTCAAATGAGAATATTACAATAATTCTAACACTAAATTCATAACTAGTACGGTTCGTGTTGGAGTTGAAAGAATCAGCAAAAAAATGATGAAAATGAGTGAAAATTAAAACGGCAAAAAGCATAATAACGGAAAATAATGAGCGAGAGAAAAATAAAAAAGGTAAACGAGAAATGGAAAAAAAAAATGGTGAGAATGAAGAAACGGTTAGATAATGAGAAATGAAGAAGGAATGAACCTGAAAAGTGTGAAAAGGAAGTTCCCAACCATGACGCCTAGCCATCATTGATTGATCTTCTCTCTCTCTCTTCTTTCTCTCTCTCTCTCTTCAAACCCTTTCTTCTTCTTCTTCAACTCAATTTCAACTTACTATAGTGCTATAATAACTATTGTTCTTTTATTAGTTCATATTTATTATTTATTCAAAACAACTCCTACTATCTTTTTCTATTTTTGTACTTTTTTTTCATAACATTTAAAGGATTTGGTCTTAGTCTTTGATTATTTATTTGATTCACAAGTTAATGATAATTACTATGGTTGTATTAGTATATATTTACTTATTTTCACATATCCTAATTTATATACCTAAATTATTTGATTCATTCTATGTTCTTAATGATTTTCTAATTAGTATTTCTTTTTTAGGATTGATTCACTTATTCCTTAAATAAGTTTTTTAAATATACTTTTCATTTTAGCCAACAATTTTAGGGAAAACCAGTATACTTTTCATTTTAACCACAAATTTTAGAAAAATCTAATAGTTTCAATTAATCTAAGTCATTATATGTACATAAAATTGATAGTTAGGATGAATAGTAAGTCTGGAGTAGGAGGATCCCCACTTTTTTTCTAGTGTTAAGTGGTTTTTAAAATGATTTATATCTCCTCCTTTTATATATATATATATATATATATAAACTTTCTCTTGTTTCCATATTTATTTATTTAAAATTAGAAAGATCTCTTCAAACTTAATTCCTGCACGTGTCAAAGAAATCTTTAATGGAAAATTATAATTATTTTAAAATGGGTGTATTATTTGCAAATGGTTTATTTCTTATCCATTAATTGATATACAATAATATCAACATAAATTTGTTTCCTAAAAAATATTATGAATTATTACATAGATGATAAGATGTCATTTTCAAAATCAATGCTTTAAATAACATTGATGATAGTTTTAGTGTCTTTAAATTCATTACTAACAAAACAGTAAATATTTTAATTTATTACATCGTCATAATTGCATTTCAATAAATAAATGTCAAATGTGTGACAAAATGATGACAAACTTAAAAAAAATATGAGTTTAAAATCTATGTATTGACAGTATAAATTTTTACATTATCAATATACGATCTATCGTTGATTTGTATTACGTTTATTTGGGTGTCAATAGTGGTTAACAAATCAATAGTAAATGATATATGCACATCATTACATAAAAATGATTTTTTCAGAAAAAATATTTAAAACAAATAACCATTGCATGACACTAGCTCATAATTACTTATGAAGTTATAACAAGGCTCATCTAATAATTAATCAATGAATATAAATGTTCAATTTATTGCCTATTGTACTCTTTCACATAAGTTAATTGCCACATATCTAGTGGCACACACAATGGATTTGGTAATAGAAAAAAAATGTATATACTGATATTCATTATTTATATTTAATAATTATAATTTTTTTTGAAAGAAAATAATATAAATTAATGGTGAATGATATAATAATTGTGTATAGATCAGTGTTGTGAGAACCAGATCGGACCGAATAGTTCGAATAGTCTGCTTACTGACCAGACTTGAAAACGGTTCCGTATTGTAGTCTTAACCGAGTAAGAATTGGACCGCTTTGAACCAGGAAAATTTCAGTCCGACTTTGTTAAATCCGGTTAAACCAAATTAATCCAGAAAGTTAACCAGACCATTGACTTAAAAAAATGGAACACTGATTTAATATTTTGTTTACTACCATCCAAAGATAATGATGATATTATTCAATATAATTATTAACTATATAAATGTTTACATTTATATATAACGATATATTTATAGATAAAAATTATTAATTATGTATGAAATCGTCCGGTCAGACCAAACAATTTAACCATTTAAATTGGTTAAACTTAATACGAGACCTCTACCGATTTGACATCCGGCTCGAGCTTCACAACATTGGTATAGATCTTTATACCGACAATACATAGATATTACATTTTTAGTAATATACCAAGATTTAATAACAAAAAAATAATTTTCACACATCATTAGCCTAAAGCTTTCCTCACAAGCAACTAAATATATATATTTTTCCTTATAATAAAGTGTTAGGGAAGCAAGGTGAAGCTTTTATTATATCAATTATTACAAAAAAAATAATGAATTGTTGTGCCGTCTCACTTATAATAAAAACATAGTAATGATTTGGAATCTTCCTAGTTATAATTTTTGTATTAGATCCATTCACATTTTGGGATGAAAGTGACTCAAACAATGCCTAAGAAAGAATAAAAGGCATAGCGACTTGACTTACCAACCGCACTAGTATCATTTCAAGGCTTTTGCTATTACTTTTTTTATAAAAAAATTGTGGATTTTGTTCGGTAGATGATTGATTTAGTGATATAAGACTCGATTAGATATTAAGAATAAACAAAATGTTAATGATTCAATTCTTTTGAACGACATTTGTTTATAAAGACAATCACACTCCTCAAAAGGATTAGTTCATTAACCATATGGTGGAGTGATATTCGTGGTACTTGGTAGTAACAAAAAAAAGTATAATTTTAGTTCAATTTTTTTTATAACTTACTTGTATTAGAAAACAATAGCATTTTTATATCAAAATGAACAAGAATGCATTTAACATAATAAAATGCAATGGACAAGTTTTATTAATACAAATTTATAGGTTTTTTTATTCCTTATACTCAATTGTTGAGGAAGTTAACAAAAGTCTTGAAATATATATTTAAATATAATTAATTTTTTCAACTGAAAAGAGAATTCAATTTCTTCAAATACTCACAGCAATGAACTATAACGTAATTTCCTAAAAAGCATTCGGCACAACTTTTTCTATGCTTTTTGGCATTTCCTTATAATTTAAACAACACAACTAATATTTTATTCTGTATCTACAAATTTAAAATGTCTTAAATATACCTTACAACTTATGTCATATACTATTGAAATATATTTTGGGAAAATATTATATTAGATTATTAATTAGTTCAACTTACTTACTATTTTTATATAATAAGTGATCAATGTAAAATTAATTTCCGTAATTAAAACATGTATAAAATATATTAGTTAGTTATGAAATAGGTAGAGTTAAGTCTTATATATTCTATATAATATATTGGTTAATTTCTTTTTAAATTTTATATATTCTAATATACTCTTATATTTTGCATTCCCCTTCAATTTACATTACATGATTTTCCAGAGAAAAATACATCATTAACTTGTGCCTCAAGAAGCATGGAGAATAGTAGTGCTGCAATAGTGAAGAACTATGCATACATGTTCTTATTTAAAGAAGGATTTAATATGTGAATATTTTTTACACATTCAGTCAATTATTCACTATTGATTTATTAATTATCATTGACTCTCAAATAAAAGTAATACAAATCAATGGTGAAGGATATATTGACAGTGTAAAAAATTTACAATATCAGTGCACATATTTTTAAACTCTTTAAAGAACTCTAGTCTATTGTGCCCTTTGATGTCTTGAGTTTCATCTTTAAAAATTATCATTATTATTAAAGACTTATCAAATGAAAAATCAATATTTTGAGTTTCTTCTTTTCTTAGACGTGTTTTTGTTATTTGGAAACGACATTTATTGGAAGGGATAACAACGAACCCAAAAAAAGATTAGTTCACTATCCATAAAATGAGTGGATATTCTTAATAATACCAAAAAAATTAAAGTATAGATCTCTCACTCTAATTAAATACTATGAGATTGTTAAGAATTATCATGGAGAATAAATAGGTAATCAAGGTTAAAAAATGAAGAGTAAATTAGATTCACTTTGAAATTACATAAATCACTTCTCTCTTTTTTATACATTAACTACCTTACATTAATCCTTAACTACTTTGCCTTAACTAGTCATGAGAAATAATTGTGATATTTTGAATATAAAAAAATGATAAGTATAACCAAGTTAAATAAAATATGATATATTGTCGAGACAAGTCCAAATAACATAAGAGTCGATATCTCTTTAGTATTTTTTAATTCATTATAAAATGTATCAACAATTTTAATGAGATATTATTTAAATTATACTATAGTGAATTATAATGAAGATGTATTGACTAATTTACTTAAAAAAATGAACGAATAAGTGACGGATTACGAGAATAAGTGATAACTCCTCATCTTATCCGTCAATTCTAAAGAAATATAATGATTTGAATTAGTGAATAGAAATTCAAGTGTTTGAATTAGTAAACTATATCATTAGATATCTATAAAATTGATAGGTAAATTTATCAAAACTTACTCATTCTCTTATCCTGATTACGATTGCACATACATCAGAAAGTAAAGTAAGAGTGAAGCAATTTGAACTTGGTTATCATCGAACCATAACTTCGTTTGTGTTCAATTCTCATTCTCATTCATTCAATCAAACAATTCAATTCAATTCAATTCTCCTTCATCCATGGCTACTCTCTCCACTTCTGTTATTCTATGTAACTCTCTCTCTCTCTCTCTTTATCTTCCTTTCACTATTACTGTATTATTATGTCTTTGATTCAGTATTATGTGATATGTATATGATTTTTCCCTTTCATCTATGCAATTAGCATCATCCTTCAACAACTTGGATCATCACTCTATGGTGAAGATCAAACCACAATCTACTTTCTCACTCAATCTAAATCGTTCCACCAAAAGGCCTCTATTGGTGAAAGCTACATATAGGTATAGTTCTATCTTTCCTCTTATTTTGTGTGTGAAGGCATTGGTTCATTCAATTAGTTATTGTTTCCAACTCATGATGTATGTTTGAGTACATGATAAGACTCTTAAATCTTACCCGAAATTGGTTAATATAGTTATTACCATTCATTTTGGCAATAATTGGATCTATTACACCAACAACGTGTTGGTCTAGTGGTGTAAGGCCTTTCAGATAACCAGGATGACCAAAAGATCGAGAGTTCTATTCCTGTGACCGACATTTGTTGGGAGGGGCAACCATACACCCCGGTTAGAATTAGTTCCTTACTCAAAGAGTGATGGGATATCTTTGGTAGTAAGAACGTTCGGGAGAAAGATGGGAACATGGTAAAGAACCATTTTGGAATGTTTTGATATGTCTGTACGGTTCGATATAAATATTTGATCATTAGTACTGTTTTTAAAATACTTATACACATAGTGGAAGGGGAATAGTATTTTTATGTTAATTGGTAGACATGCAGAGGGAGTGACATGCTTTGTAAGTTGTAACATTGCCCTTTTGATTAGTTTTAGGTATTTTCTTCTTCAAAAGGATGCCTTGTCCTCTTCTATATAAAATTAGTATTTTTATGTTAATAAAATACGACAGGCCAATTGGTGCTTTCAAACTGCAATCACATAATCACAAGGAATAAATAGAGAACACCAGAAGAAGCTTTAATTTGAAAAATAGTTTGACTAGATCAATTTGGAATATGTTCAGCACTTCAGCTAGATGAATAGATGTTATTAATCTAGTCCGCTGCTTGTTCTGCAACCACAGTGATGGAGGAAGGCCTGGCAGTGCTAGCATCTTTGTTGGTGGCTTTCTCTTGGGAGGATTAATAGTTGGCACACTTGGCTGTGTGTATGCACCTCAGGTAGTATTTGTTACCGTAATATATGTTGGTGTTCAATCTCGTATTCACATATTTGTCTAGAGTCGTCATTTATATGCTTTATATATGGAAGTTAAATTGGTCATCCCTCTTATTCGTACAGTTAATAGAAAACAATGTCTGCAGCATCGTTATAAGCAGTTGGTGTTACATATCTTTAAAATCTTTAAGATAGCAGGCTGTGCATTATAATATTTCTTGTATATTTATATGATGCAAACTAGGATTTATTTTTATTGCTTGAATATTAATTGCTATTTATCCCTCTATAGATCAGCAAAGCTTTAGCTGGAGCTGACCGGAAGGAGTTAATGAGAAAATTGCCAAAATTCATATACGATGAAGAAAAGGCTTTAGAGGTGAGCAGTGGCTTGCTCTTGATACCATCCTTCATGTTTGTATCCTAAATGGCATTTGCCACATTTAATCTTTCTGTCTTCTTATGCTTGAAGATGTGGTAATTGCTGTTAGGTGTATATTCGCAAATGCACCCCAAACTCATGGGTGATTAGTTTCAAAAATTTTAATAAATTTTACCTTAGACTTATTTGCCAAATTTATATAATGATTGTCATGCTTGAAACCTTTTCCTTGTGTGGTCCGGTTTTTAGAATACAAACATTGCAAAAGTTTCATGTCCTAATATTATGCAAGGAATTACTCCTTAGGATCTATTTGCAAATTGGGTTTTGGAGGGAAGTATATTTCATGGCTCTCAAACATTTCTCTTCCTTCCATCACCCTCCAAAAACCAACTCGCAAACGGACCCTTAGAGGCCCTCACATTACACTTGTTCTTCTGCTGCAACATGAAGGTTTTTAACTGCTGTTTACTGGCTCACGAGATTTGGTTTACTTGAGTTGCAGAAAACACGAAAAGTACTCTCGCTAAAGATTGAACAACTAAACGCTGCCATAGATTCTGTTTCTGCTCAGCTCCGATCAGAGGATGACCCAAATGGAGTAGCTGTGAACTCTGATAAAATTGAAGCTGCCACATGAGACTGCCAGTGTACTAAAAATCCCAGTTGGTACAAAATGTATTTGAATATCATGTAATATCTGTCCACTTCTTAGTAATAAACAAAGTGGTTTTGTTTTTATGGCAGCCTCTACTGTGGTCTGTGAGTATTAGTCATTTCTTTTAGGTTCATGTGGTCTGGCTCAATGTTTGAGCCAAGTCCTATGGAATGTGGCTGATTTATTGTGTTCCTTCAGCTGTTTTTAGTGAGGCTGCCATGACAGACAATCAGGCATGATACTACAGTTTCTCATAGTTAAACCTTGTCTGGTTTCTGTTCTTTTAAATAATAAGTTATTAATGTTGTTGTTGTGTATTCGACATACTAAGGTTTTGTCACTTATGCAACATGAAATGGATGATAACTATGTACGCATAATTGGGTACATATCTGCTGTCCCACAGTTTGTGTCACTCCATGTGCCATGAATTTATGATCATAAATTTATGGCACATGAAGTGGCACAAACTGTGAGACAACAGATATGCTCCCTGTATATTTTTGCCTTGATCATAACTATAAATCTATAATGTTCAAGGTTATGCCAATGCACTTCATCAGGGATTTTGAATTTTATTATAATTTGTCTAGACTAAATAAAAGAATGGAGATAACAAAAAAAGGCTATATAACGTGTTAAAGATTATATGAATCTAGTAATAAATCCCCACCTTATGAAGTTTATACATGATCTTTTAAATTTTGATTAGTTTCATAATTACTGTAATCTTAAAAATTTAGACATACTACATTTTTGTTTATCTTCTCATCACTTTTCTTTCTTTTGATGAATACACCTTGTTTTTTAAGAGAAGTGAATTTTAACCATTAATTCTTATTTGAAGATATAATTTTTTAATTAGTCATGTCACTACTTACTACTTTTTAATCTTAGTCATTTACACATAATTTAAATTTCAATAGTTTTATGCCTTGTTTTAATGCTAGTCTTACATTGTTATTTTCTTCATTATTGTGAGAAAATTAATTACTATATGAAGTTTGAGTGAATGGACAGAATGGAGACATCAAAGACAAAAAAAAATGTGTGGCTCAAAAATATGAACTCCTTTTATAACAACTCCAGCCCTTCTTAGAATATGAGGACAAGAGAAATATTATTAATTTTTAATTTTTTATTAAAACAAAATTTAAAGTCATGATCCGTAAAACTTTTTTCTGTGTCGTTATCCTCATCCAGTACTGGATTCTCCAGTCGAGAAGATGCTCATCTTTTTATGATTGACATCCAAACATTATCTTATCCTTATATATTTCTTTCTACTTATTCACCACTCATTTCATATCAGTCATCATCAACAATAATTTCATTTTTTCACAATCAACCTTAGAGAAACAAACAAAGAACAAAACAAGGGAAACCATATAAAATCAAATTTTGTTTATGTTCAGCTTTTGTTGCAAGCAACCATGGCTACACACTCTGTTCTAGCTTCTACAAGGTTCCCTACAAACACTAAGCTTCCATCCAATGCTTCTCACTGTTTTCCAACTCAATGTGCTTCAAAGGTTCCATTGTATCCCTTACTTGTATAGTTTTCACGTCCATATTTGTGACATGCATGGTTTATATTATGATCTTAAGATCTATGTACTTACGGTGTAAGAGTTTTTATACTGTCACTACATTAACATATGAATCGTGAATGATGTGTACTCACATAGTAAAAACACTTATTACTCTTATATTATAGGAAAATGTTAACAAATGTTGTTGTTACTGTAATAAAAGAGGTAGTTTTATCTTGGAAATGAAGAATTTAATAGAAGAGGTAGTTTTTGTTTTTCCTTATTGTTTTCCTTAACAAGGATCATTAAATGCTTAAAAGGGTCTTAATTACTTCACTCAAATTTTGCTTGTGTAGAGATTTGAAGTGACAGAATTCTCTGGCTTAAGATCCAGTTCATGTGTGACTTATGCCAATGATGCTAAACAATCTTCCTTCTTTGATGTTGTGGCTGCTCAACTCACTCCCAAGGTTACCTTTCTTGTTACAAGTCTTTATATGATTTGCTGAAAGATCCCTTCATGATATTATGGATATGCACAACTTGAATATATTTAGTCCCTGCAGAAATAAGTAATTTTGATGTGTCATTATTTTGGTCTTAGTCCTTGTCAATGATGTCTCAACACTACAATCGGCTACATCATCGATTAGTATGGCGCATGTCGTATGTTGGTGTTAGCCACATCACCAGCGTCTAACATTTTCGGAATATATAAAGACCAAAGCCTAAAAATAAATTATAGGGACTAAAACCAAAATAAATTATAGGGACTAAAACCAAAATAAAGTATATTTTCGGGGACAAAAAACATATTTGATCCTATAGTATAAAACATTTTTTTTGGTATGGAATCATGTAAAATGGAATAGCTTGATCATAAGCTATGAAGGATTTCATCACAAACAATTAGCTTGAGCCTTCCTCTCTTTTTGATTTGCTTGTATTTTGCAAACTGAAATCAGACCACTGGATCAACTCCGGTGAGGGGAGAGACTGTTGCTAAGTTGAAGGTAGCAATCAATGGTTTCGGACGCATTGGTAGAAACTTCCTCCGCTGTTGGCATGGTAGAAAAGATTCACCCCTTGATGTCGTTGTTGTCAATGATAGTGGTGGTGTCAAGAATGTAAGTTTTTTCGGCTTGGCGGAGTTTGTTAGTACATAACAATTAGTTTCACTTAAAGGAATGAATGGTAATGGCTTGCTGCTTCATATAAACAGGCTACACACTTGCTGAAGTATGATTCTATACTAGGAACTTTTAAAGCAGATGTGAAAATAGTAAATGATGAAACTATTAGTGTCGATGGTAAGCAAATCAAGGTTGTCTCAAACAGGGATCCTCTTAAGCTTCCTTGGGCTGAGCTCGGAATCGACATTGTTATTGAGGTGAGTCCTTACTGCCATTTCTTTCCACCGATATTGTAGACATAATATGGCTCTAGGGGACCCTAACGAAAACTTTGAATTGCCTCATATTGCTCTCTAATTGATGAATGATTTGATATTCAGGGAACGGGAGTCTTTGTGGATGGTCCTGGCGCGGGTAAACATATCCAAGCAGGTGCGAAGAAAGTTATTATCACTGCTCCTGCAAAGGGTGCTGATATTCCAACTTATGTTGTTGGAGTTAATGAACAGGATTACAGCCATGATGTCGCCAACATCATAAGGTTGGTAACAATTAAGGCCGTGCTTTGTGCTAATCGATAATTCACATTCCGTCCTTTTAATATGTTTGTTAATTGTGTCTTTTGTTTCTTAGCAATGCTTCTTGCACCACAAATTGTCTTGCTCCCTTTGTAAAAGTCCTGGATGAAGAGTTTGGTAAGCAAACACTATTTTTTATTAAGCGAAATTCGAGGCTGAAACAAACATCCCTTAATTTTCTCTGTATTTCCAGGCATTGTGAAGGGAACCATGACAACCACACATTCCTACACAGGAGACCAGGTACGATATCAGCAACAAGTTTGGTGGAACTTATCAAATATATCTTATTCTATACCGAATTATGCATACAATCTTCTAACTCAGAATATAATTATGCTTGTGTAGAGGCTATTAGATGCTTCACACCGGGACTTGAGACGAGCGAGGGCCGCAGCACTGAACATCGTCCCTACTAGCACCGGTGCAGCCAAGGCAGTGTCTCTAGTATTGCCAAATCTCAAGGGCAAGCTTAATGGAATTGCACTCCGTGTGCCTACACCAAATGTTTCTGTCGTCGACCTTGTTGTGAATGTTGAGAAGAAGGGTATTACAGCCGAAGATGTGAATGCAACATTCAGAAAAGCAGCTGAGGGGCCATTGAAAGGTGTATTGGATGTATGTGATGTTCCACTTGTTTCTGTGGACTTCAGGTGCACCGATGTATCTTCTACTATCGACTCTTCCCTCAGTATGGTCATGGGAGATGATATGGTTAAGGTGGTTGCTTGGTATGACAATGAATGGGGCTACAGGTTAGACCACTGTCCATAATCATTTCAATCTGACATGATTAAGGTGTCACTTACTCTTTTTTAACCCATCATAATTTTTTCAAAAGATATAGGACATTCATGCCGTTTTTTCGAAAGATATAGGACATTATTGATGGTTACAATGTTGGTAATTTCAGCCAAAGAGTTGTGGATTTAGCACATCTAGTAGCAGCAAAGTGGCCAGGTACACCTGCAGCAGGAAGTGGAGATCCATTGGAAGATTTCTGCCAGACTAACCCAGCTGATGAAGAATGCAAAGTTTACGAATAAGGGACTTGGTTTTTCATCACTGCTATCAAACCATTTATTTTGCCTTGCATTAATATATCATATGAGAAAGAATAAAATTTGCTTAGATAGACAATGATGTTGTGATATCTGAGGGATGATGTCCAAAGTTTATAATCTATCTGCAGCCAAATAATATGTTTTGGCATAACAATAGTTAATTCATGAATGTCTGTGATATTGCATTTCTTATATCTGGTCTTTATTTTTGGACTTGATATTCCCTTAACCATGTTATATTCTATGCTTAAATAATATGACCATTGCTTCTCTTTTTCTCCATATTCTCACCACCATATTTGTATTATAATGTCTAACAAACTTGTAAATGTTCATATTTCCAAATCAATATTGGTTTCATGTTTATATTGTGAAATATTATCAAGTTATGTTTTTTTTAAATTAATTCTTATGTTAATATTTTGACAAATAAAAATGTGGAAAAAATATTTGGAAACCATCACACCAGTAATGCTGAGAACAACCTCTGAGTTTACAAACTAAGCATC
This sequence comes from Lupinus angustifolius, assembly GCF_001865875.1. Classification (NCBI taxonomy): domain Eukaryota; kingdom Viridiplantae; phylum Streptophyta; class Magnoliopsida; order Fabales; family Fabaceae; genus Lupinus; species Lupinus angustifolius. The sequence goes on along the minus strand of NC_032011.1, from coordinate 25,057,373 downwards.
TTTAAGAAAGGAACCAAACTACACTTTATAGTAACATGTTCTAGACATCAACATTTGCATCAACTTTATCTCACTTTGTTTCATATTATTCTTAGTCTTAAATCTGATTCTTCTCAAAATTTCTAGCTTGGTTGCTTTCTAAAATACACTCATTGATCCATAGGGTTAGGTGTGTAGTTACTTTTTTCTTTGTTAAAAATAGAATAATCACACTTCACACATACTCATATAAAATCAATCTACAAATTCTTCTGTATATGAAAAAGACATGTGTTATATGTACAAGAATGTAACTTTAGTGCTAACAATGTTCTTTGTGAATTGTGATACATTTCACAAATAAAACTAATGAAAATTGTAATATATAATCAATGACATCAAAAAGTTAATTTTTTGAGTTGAACTCAGCTGTTATTTCTGTTTGTATCCTCTTTGGCTGCCTCTCTATTTGATCTTCATATGATATTTCCTCTCCATTTCTCTTTCTTCTATTATCCTTCTTTGAAGGATCTTTCTTCTCATCAATTAGTGAAAGAAATCTTTGAAAACGACCCGAAATTGAGTTAACATTAGCAGCAGCATGAGCAGGATCAGAAAGCCTTAACTGGACCATAATCTGCAAAAAGTATATGACAAGAGCAATAAAGCAAGCTATCCCGCAAATGAGAAAAAGACCCCAGAAACTTTGAAGCTTGAGCCGATCCGCATCAATTTCATCATCGTCTAAACTACACGTGCTTCGTGTCATCCATTTGTCATGAATGCGCTGCAGATCACCGGTTTCAGAAAGTTGTAGAATGGCAGTTGACAAATCCACAGCCAAAGGAGAGTCCCGAGGGAATGCCTAGCATTGCAGACAAAACGAGTCTTATGATAACACAAATTCAGCATGATGAGTTTGTCACATAAATATATATTAGCAATCTACCATTATTACATATAAGCATCAACTTCATGTTTGGAAAGGAAGAAAATAAACGCAAGGAATACGCAGACGTTGTCAACGATTCGGTTGCGATATATGGAAGACAACCTAATCACAGATGCGTGGAACATATCCTTGTAATCATGCTAGTGTAATTACTATAAAATGTCTCATATCAATCAATACATAAATTGAAGAGTTAGTCTTAGCCATATGCATATATCAGCACATTAAAGAGCAAAATGATGGAGAAAACAAAAGCAAGTGATTCAGGATGAAGATTATGTTTAATCTCGGCTAAACAAATTGCGGTTTGAGATTAACTTTCCTATAAAAAAATTCGAAAGACAGTAATCAGAGATGTTAGCAGCATATTCACATAATCTTTATTTCCACTGAATTATTGATCTAAAAGATGGGTACTCACAAAACCCCAGCCACTTCTAGTGAACTCCTGGCCTACAACCCTGAATGTGCACTGAGTTGATAAGAAGATTTCAACATAGGGCCGTTCATCGACAATAGCAGCAACGCCTCCTTTACCGGGCCCAAGCTGAAGTGCATTAGCATACTCTTCCAGAGATCCAAGCGGAACTAGCCTAGATTTGGATATTCCAATATCCTCCTTCAGATAATGTTCTGCGAATGAACCTACTTGGAACCCTATCGGTTCGTTGCTAGCTTTTAAGCTATCTATTCCGCTGATAGGAGAAGATAACTGTTGCACTGTGAGTATCGATGTTAAACTTGCAGTGTAGCTAGAGTTGATGATCAATACCACAAACATCCATATCAGTAACACGAACCGACCTAGAGTGCTCATCGTATTTTCTCCTGCCGAAGCAACACAGAAAAACTCAGTAAAGCTCACTCATTATATTATATTTACTTTAATAACCAAAACTAAAATAAGCATCCCTTACTGTGAGAAAAGAATAGAGTTGAAAGGCTAAACCTGCAGGGACAGTAAAAACAGACGGATAAGAAAAAACAAATAAGATCACAGTAAAAGAATAGAGTATGACGATGAATCATATCCTGCAATTGCTTCACATAATGGTAAGTTGTAACGGTGAATTCGGAAATGTTTTGTGCATCTCGTTGATAAGTATGTCGATATTTTAATCATGTTAACACATGGTATAAAAAACAGATTAGGTGCTGCTTATATTTTTTTCCGGAACCATAGCCGAGCCTACTTCTTATAACATAGCAAAAATGTGTAACAAATATTAATCTAAGCATAGTAATATGATATTCAATTAAATAACTGACCATAAAATTGTTATAAGTTGTTGTTTAGGTGGGCCCCTGAACTCATCATTTATTCTGTGTTCCAAAATCCATACAACTATTCCAATAAAAAAGAAGAAAGAGGCTGTCACAATCCACATAAGAGGAGTGAATGGTTGCAGGAATGACCAACCGCCGGAGTTCGTTTTCTTGAAAGGGGCCACAACAACAAGTCCAGATGCAGCATATGGTTGAGTAAAATCGACAATCTTTGTCCGATTAGTGACAATGGCAATGTCACCAATAGCACCATCCAAGTACTGTACCAAATTCGTGAAAGAATTATTAGCCTGTTGTATGAAATAATGAACAAAATGTTGGTGTATCAGATTTATAACGCAGTACTTACCCCGGTGGAAATTGAAGTGACAATTTCTGTATAACTCGGATTATTTTTACCATCTCCAAATGGGACAAAGTGGTAAGGAACAGCATATGGTAACAAGTTTACAGCTGATGTGAATACATCAATGCAGAACCCTTTAAACATATCTGTTCCAGGAATTGGCGATACAAATTCGCGGTAACTGACCCGGATAGGCACACCGATTCTCAATTGTTTTCCATTATTTGGGAAGACCCATCCACGGGGTTTGGATACTGTTTCTCCGGGCCATATTACACTGTTAAGTTGCTGGTTTGCACTTGATCTATTTGGTGGCTTAGCATACAATGTCTCAGGAGGTAGAATTGACAGACCAGAGTAGTTGGACCAGTAACCGACCCGACGAAAGCCAGTTCCAGCTACATTCATAATATCATACGCAGGATGAACAAGAGATTTGTCTGGTGCAAATTTCACAGGACCTGTTAATCCTACAAAATCACTCATCATTATGTTCTTCAACAGAAGTGTTCCATTATCAAAAACACTCATAGCATCAAGGTTAAGACCACCTCCCTTAGCATCGTGTAACCATGTGATATTGGTACAGGAAATGATCCCACCCTGATCGAAAAATTTATCAATAGCCCGCGCGACAAGCCAAACAGAATCATATGCATAGAGGCCATAAGAATGTAAACCCAAGGAGTGACCGGTTAACTTTTTCCACCTCGACAAAAATGCTCTTTTTCTATCAGAATCAGGTGTGTGGTGGCGCAAAACAACTACTCCTTGCAGAAGATCCATCGTCTCCGAAGGGAGAGAAGAAGAATCCAGAACAGCGGAGAGCCAGTCCGTGGCTATCCAGACATATCCATTCCCCGTCATCCCGAGATAACGTGCGACATTAAAGATCGTGAATCCGGAATCAGGGTTTACATGTAGAACAATGACACGAGATTGCAAAAGCGCCACCCTGACAAGCAAATCAGTGATTTCTCCTCGGCTAACTCCCGAGTTAAATCCAACTTTGTAAGAGATTCTACAGCGCCTACCCGCAAGTTGATCATCTAATGCAGACACACCATTTCGTCCGTAATCATCATCTACGTAAATTGCAATGACTTCCTTCCAACCATAATAATCAATAATTTCAGCAACTGCAGCCATTTGGTAAAAATCACTCTGCGTGGTCCTTACAAAGAAAGGGAATTGCAACGATGAGAGGGTTGGGTCTGTTGCAGCAAATGACAATAAAGGAACCTTGAGCTCATTCGCAACATGGGATATAATGTGTGCAACTACCGAAGATTGTGGACCTATTATAGCTATTACATCAGTCTCCATGAACCTCAAAGCTGCAATCAAAACAAATACAATATAAACATTCATATATATCAGGGCGGTCCGATGCATAGGGCTCCCACCTACTGGGGTCCGGAAAGAGTAGATGCACACAACCTTACGCTCGCGAGCGAAGAGTCTGTTTATAGAATTTGAACAAATAACATTCAGGTTACGAGGCAATTAAATTGAAGGATATAATATATTAGATTACCTTGAATCATTCCTAGGAAACCACTACAATTGGAGTTTTGCAAACTGAGAACAAGTTTAGATCCACGAAGAACGCTGGAATCGGCGTTGACATCCTTCACTGCTTCCTCCATTGCAATTTTAGCCACTTTCCCAATAGTGGAATCAAAGGTGAAGATAGCTCCAATGTTCACAATGGCAGGTCTTGAAGAAGAAGAAGAAACATTTGTTGCAGCCACATAGGGAAATAGTGATACTCTCAAAAACACAACCCAACATAAAACCCAACACAAATTCATCTTAACTACTTAAACCACTACCTATATCATACTTCAATTCATTCCAACAAGCAACAAATTTTCCATGAAACAAGGTTACTATAATATAATCTTATCTAACAAAACAAAAGAACAACAACCTTAAAAAAAACATATCCATAATAAATGGAGTAACCACTAACCACTAACCATACATGCATACACACACATATTACATATATATATATATATATATTATATGGAATGATGTATTTAAATTTATTATGTTATGCTAAAGTCTAAGCATACAATATATATTATGAGTGTTATGAATATATTTGTCTAAGTGCTAACCTGAACATAAGAAAATAGTAGAGTATGGAAGATGAATGAATGAAAATAATAGTAAGAAAAAAAAGAACATAGATTAGATTCTAAAACAAGAAATGGGGTTTGGTGTAAATTGGAACCACACTGAATGGGAAAGACACACAAACATGCATCACAATTATTAAACTACTACATATGTGTATGGGAAACACGTGACATTAACATTATCTTTCAATTTCTGCCTTCCCATTATCTCCGACAAAACTATCCTTTCACTTATCTTTTTGAGTAAGAAATTAATCAGTTTGAAGATTTATAGTTGTCCCTTCTTGATAAGGGTCGTTCCCAGGAATTAAACCATCGACCTTGAGAATCTAATGAAACTTTATACTATTAGATTAATCAACGTTGAAGATTTACTCGCCTCTACTCATTATATAATAAAGTATTTCATAATATTGTTAGATAAATTATTTTATTTAATTGTTGAGATAACTTAATACAGTGCAAAAATTAACTCCCTGGTACAAAAGATTACCTTAGGCTTAGGGTGAATATGTACAATTGGGTAAAATTGAAAATTTTGTACTATTAAGTTTTGTAGCATAAAAATATATTTTTTTAATTAACTTCAACCAGATTTGCATTATGACTTATATTTTGTTCTCATCCGTACTATATTACTTTACTATATTACTTAAGATTGTTAATTGTGAGCTACTCCACTATTGTACTTCATAAATATTAAAAAGAACAAGAACAAAAGTTTTTTATTTATTGTTATTTCTATAAACAAAAATTATTCTTTTTTGGTGTGAAGCACAACTAATAATAATAAGAAGTAACAAAGCTACTAAATTGATTTGTGGTAATTAATGTTTTTATGGACCAATTAGTAGTTTCTTTAGGTTTAAAGTTGGTTTTATAATATAACTCTATAAAAAAAAAATTAGTATGTATTGGGATAAAAATTTGCTTGGAGAATGAAGAAAAGAGTGTGATTTCCATTTTCAATTTAGATTGAAGGAAAAGAGGGAAAGAAGCGAGTTGGGTCCACGTGAAGTTGAAGAACAAGTTTTGGTGTGTTGGAAAAGAAAAGAATAAAGTTCGAATTATTAGAATATTAATATGAAATAAAATTGCAAGTTGACACCGACCACATAATTAAAAATAATATTTTGTATAGACTAAGAATAATTCATGCATATCTAGTCTTTTTTCGGTAAATGTCTATAACATTTTGTAACTTTTATTACAGAAATTATGTGGAAATGGATCTTAAGAAATTACAGTTTTTTATATCATAAGAATAGTTATAGATTACTTCTATCCATAGCACACGATCCTCTGATGTGTGTTATTCTTTGTTGATAGAGAAACTCTTCTATCTCTTTCCATTTTTTTCTATGTTCTTCCTTTATTGATGGCTAATAGAGCAATGTTTTTAGGCGGAAATAAAGACAATGTTTAAAGTCTTGTTCCTATCATTATAGTGTTTCCATCAAACACTATATATATAAATTCTTTTCCAATTTAAAACTTATACTATTAAAAACAAAATAGTATATATTTGGTGTAACAAGAAACATTCTTACACACTTCCTCATAATTGTTTTCATTCATGAAACTTGAACCAAATACTTATTTAATTAAGTGAAATCAAATAGTTACCATTTAATAATAAAGTAAATAGTCATTTCAGATTTATGTTATGCTAAAGTCTAAGCATACAATATATATTATGAGTGTTATGAATATATTTGTCTAAGTGCTAACCTGAACATAAGAAAATAGTAGAGTATGGAAGATGAATGAATGAAAATAATAGTAAGAAAAAAAAGAACATAGATTAGATTCTAAAACAAGAAATGGGGTTTGGTGTAAATTGGAACCACACTGAATGGGAAAGACACACAAACATGCATCACAATTATTAAACTACTACATATGTGTATGGGAAACACGTGACATTAACATTATCTTTCAATTTCTGCCTTCCCATTATCTCCGACAAAACTATCCTTTCACTTATCTTTTTGAGTAAGAAATTAATCAGTTTGAAGATTTATAGTTGTCCCTTCTTGATAAGGGTCGTTCCCAGGAATTAAACCATCGACCTTGAGAATCTAATGAAACTTTATACTATTAGATTAATCAACGTTGAAGATTTACTCGCCTCTACTCATTATATAATAAAGTATTTCATAATATTGTTAGATAAATTATTTTATTTAATTGTTGAGATAACTTAATACAGTGCAAAAATTAACTCCCTGGTACAAAAGATTACCTTAGGCTTAGGGTGAATATGTACAATTGGGTAAAATTGAAAATTTTGTACTATTAAGTTTTGTAGCATAAAAATATATTTTTTTAATTAACTTCAACCAGATTTGCATTATGACTTATATTTTGTTCTCATCCGTACTATATTACTTTACTATATTACTTAAGATTGTTAATTGTGAGCTACTCCACTATTGTACTTCATAAATATTAAAAAGAACAAGAACAAAAGTTTTTTATTTATTGTTATTTCTATAAACAAAAATTATTCTTTTTTGGTGTGAAGCACAACTAATAATAATAAGAAGTAACAAAGCTACTAAATTGATTTGTGGTAATTAATGTTTTTATGGACCAATTAGTAGTTTCTTTAGGTTTAAAGTTGGTTTTATAATATAACTCTATAAAAAAAAAATTAGTATGTATTGGGATAAAAATTTGCTTGGAGAATGAAGAAAAGAGTGTGATTTCCATTTTCAATTTAGATTGAAGGAAAAGAGGGAAAGAAGCGAGTTGGGTCCACGTGAAGTTGAAGAACAAGTTTTGGTGTGTTGGAAAAGAAAAGAATAAAGTTCGAATTATTAGAATATTAATATGAAATAAAATTGCAAGTTGACACCGACCACATAATTAAAAATAATATTTTGTATAGACTAAGAATAATTCATGCATATCTAGTCTTTTTTCGGTAAATGTCTATAACATTTTGTAACTTTTATTACAGAAATTATGTGGAAATGGATCTTAAGAAATTACAGTTTTTTATATCATAAGAATAGTTATAGATTACTTCTATCCATAGCACACGATCCTCTGATGTGTGTTATTCTTTGTTGATAGAGAAACTCTTCTATCTCTTTCCATTTTTTTCTATGTTCTTCCTTTATTGATGGCTAATAGAGCAATGTTTTTAGGCGGAAATAAAGACAATGTTTAAAGTCTTGTTCCTATCATTATAGTGTTTCCATCAAACACTATATATATAAATTCTTTTCCAATTTAAAACTTATACTATTAAAAACAAAATAGTATATATTTGGTGTAACAAGAAACATTCTTACACACTTCCTCATAATTGTTTTCATTCATGAAACTTGAACCAAATACTTATTTAATTAAGTGAAATCAAATAGTTACCATTTAATAATAAAGTAAATAGTCATTTCAGATTTTTTTAACTTTACCACTCCGATTCCTTAAAATTTGAAAAACTTAAAATGATCCCCAAATTTTTTAAATGTAGGTCAAATTAGTTATTTTAGAGTATAATTACTCCTACCAAGTATTATAAACATACTAAAATAGACTGATTTGATACACATTTGAAATTTTTGGGGACGATTTTAAGTTTTTCAATCTTTAAAGAATGAAATTGAAAGGTTAAAAAATATGAGAAAATATAATAAGTATTTACTCTCGATAATATTATGGGTATATGAAAAAGAGTAAAGTAATAGTATTAAAGTGTGAATGTGTAAAAATAATTTGTTAATTAATGAAACCATGTTGGAAGAATGATAACTAACTCTAACTCATGTTATAAACAACTTTCCAATATTCTATTTCTTTAGTTTTTTTCTTTTTGGAGTTTTCTATATTTAAAATAAAAAAATACATAGAGTTGCAACTGCAAATGGAGCTATTTATAAATATTTTTTTAAAAGTGACTTCACAAATTATTAACAAGAAACTAAATGTTACAAAGTGCAACCATTTTTTTAATTATTACTTTTTTTGGGTAACATGCTACAAACGTAGCTATGATTACACAGCATGTTATTAGATACGGTATGAGTGAAATAACAAAGCAAAAAAAGAAAAAGAAATAAAAAAGTGGAAAAAGATTAGTACTAAAATAATATATAAACAATGAAAAGAAGAAAAAAAGGTGAAGCTGATAAGTACTTTTAATCACTAGTGCAGTACACTATATTCCCCAATCACACCACAAAATTGTTTCTTTATCCTTAACCACTTCTTTTCTTCCTTATTTTTTTATTACCAAAACCATATATTTCTACTAAATCTTCTTATTAATAATTAACTTACAAGTGATATATGTCACTTTTTTATAGATATAAAAATTTATTAATTCACATAAAGTGTACCACTATATGTACTGTTATTTATGATTGTCCAAAAAAATATTTAATTTAAATAAAAAATTTCAACCAATCACAATCAGTGATACAAAAAAATAACACACAAAATAAGACAGCAAATGTGTTTCCCTTATCTACTTTATATATACTAGTGTGTACAGACACTTCGTGTCTGCCGACGAATATTATGTAATACTACATATTCAATTTTTATATATTTCATTTTTTGAATTAAAATCTATTTGTTGTGTTCGGTATACTTTATATTATATTTTTTTGTGTTTATGATAATGTTTAATTTAAGGTGATATATGTGATTAATTAATGTATTGGTGGTAGTTGCTTAGGATTATATAGTTTTTTGTAAAAATTAAATAATATTAAGGGTAATATAGGAAATGAAAATTACACCATGAGGGAAGTTATTTCAAGTTTTGGCTTTATATATAGTATAGATATATTAGAAATGATTGTGTTATCAAAAAAATAGACACTAATTTTAATAAGAGTGTATTTGTATCTTGTAATTTATGTTCAGTAATTACGGCTAATAATATATGAAGTGAGAAAAATTGTAAATAAATAAATAAACAAACTTGGAGACTGTGTTATGAATTTAATATATATATATATAATAGAAGACTTTGTAAAAACTTTGGTGTGGTGGGTATATAGAATGAATGAACATTTGTTGCAATGGAGCAACCATTTCTCTTTCTCCCAATTTCATTGCATTGTAAGTCTTCTTATACAAACTTCTATGCTTCTTCTCTATTCAATTCTTTTCTTCCTCTTTCTTCTGCAAATTATTCGCTATATCATTCACTCTCATCAATTTTATTATTATTCTTATTATTGTATTTTTTCAATTTCACATAATTGCTAATTTTCACTATATGTATCCACCCTCTTCAGGATCTGGATTCACTTATTACATTTGCCACCAAAATTCTCTTTTTTTCTTCATTTTGTTTCTCAGTAACGTTGATGGAGTTTTGGAACATGTTTTTAACTGTAAAATTATGTATGTTAGATGTTGAATTTAACTGAAGCTTTAATACTGTGTGGCGTTGCAATTGTTTTATTACCTTTTTATGTTTCCATTGTTCTATGATGCTTGATTCTACTTTATTGTGTTTTGTTTTTGTTAATGGATCCTAGAATGCAAGTTTGTTGCTAGTAAAAATGGGGTTTGTGTATTTTCTTGTGGAAAACTTGTGAGCATAATAATGGTTTCAGAAAGGTTGGGGGTAGAGGAAGCACTTTGTCAAGATATTCAGAGTTTGAGCGTGTCGAAGTGCCTTGTGAGGAGTGTTAGCCAGAAGTTGAGGAAGAGGAAGAATAACCGAAGTGCGTCCAAAGAAGATAATGATGGTGGAAAGGGAGTTTCTTTAAGGTGTCTAACTCTGTATGGTCGAGGTGGGGGATGCAAGGTTGGTGCTGATACGAGTGATGAATCTGGTGATTCGAGTGGTAGAAGGAGATCTAGTGCCAGTGAAGAAGGAAAGGGATATAGAACGATTCGTGGCCATGAAGAAACTTCCGTGAATTGCTTTTCGTATGGGGTGAAGGATAGGTTTTGTAGGAGACAACACAACATAAGGAGTTCTGAATTTGAAGAGTTGGTAACAAACAGTAGAATGAATATCTTTCTTCCTGATGATATCCTCGAAATGTGCTTGGTTCGGCTCCCGTTGACGAGTCTCATGAATGCTCGCCTTGTTTGTAAGAAATGGAGGTCCTTGACTACCACTCCTAGATTCCTCCAAACGAGGAGGGAGGGTTTGTATCAAAGTCCTTGGTTGTTTCTTTTTGGTGTTGTTAAAGATGGCTTTTGCTCTGGCGAGATACATGCACTGGATGTGTCTCTGAATCAATGGCATAGGATTGATGCTGGTTTTCTCAAAGGGAGGTTTTTGTTCTCTGTGGCTAGTATACATGACGATATCTTCATAGTTGGAGGATGTTCTAGCTTGACTAACTTCGGGAATGTGGATAGGAGCTCATTCAAGACGCACAAAGGGGTGGTAGCATTTAGTCCCTTGACAAAGTCATTGCGTAAAATACCACCTATGAAATATGCTAGATCGGTTCCTCTATTAGGAGTCTCTGAGGTCAGTTTGGATTTTCCATCTTGTCAAGGTCATCATAGTCAGATGGATAGACGTTTTCCGAGATCAAGGATTGGCGGGATTTCAGATGTCTATGAGGATCCTCATAAGCTTTCAATGAGATGTCATTCCAGATCTTCTCTCAATGAGAGTGAAGCCCTGTCCTTGCCGAGTAGAAAAGCATACAAATTCCTTAGACAACGAAGTGAACAGTCAAGCTCAAAGAGTGGTAAAAGATTTGTGTTGATAGCTGTAGGAGGTCTGGGATCTTGGGATGAGCCTCTTGACTCTGGAGAAGTATATGACTCCGTATCAAATAAATGGACTGAAATTCAGAGGCTGCCTTTTGATTTTGGGGTTGCTTGTTCTGGAACTGTTTGTGGCAGGATGTTTTATGTTTATTCTGAGACGGACAAGCTTGCAGCATATGACATCGAACGAGGTTTCTGGATTGCAATTCAAACCACTACATTCCCACCTCGTGTACATGAATACTACCCCAAACTTGTATCTTGTAATGGCCGTCTTTTAATGCTCTCAGTTTCATGGTGTGAAGGGGACGGTCAAATTGGGCGCCGAAACAAGGCTGTTAGAAAATTATGGGAGTTAGATCTCATGTATCTTACCTGGCGTGAGGTCTCAGTGCATCCTGATGCCCCAATGGACTGGAATGCGGTTTTTGTGGCAGACAAAAACCTGATTTTTGGGGTAGAGATGTTCAAAATATTTGGTCAGGTGTTGGATTTTTTCACTGTATGTGACGTGTCTGACATGGCAAACTGGAACCATATTTCAAGGAATCATGCTACTCAGGAGCTGGACGCTTCTTCGTGCTTTACCAAATCTATGGTGGTATTACATCTTTGAAATCATTTGTGCATGTATGCTGAATAACAAGAATCTTAAATCTTACTGTTAGGCCCTACGTTATTTTGAGATGCAACATGACCGGAAAGTACTGCTTTGTATTTGCTGCATGTATATTCGAACAAGTCTTCTGAATTCTCCAGTTCTCAGTTTCAGGTTTATCATGTACCTTCTTATTGAATTCATTTCACACCAATCATAAAGGTTTAATTTCACCCTGACTTTGCATTTATATTATTCCTGCTATCGATGGAGTTTCTGGTTTTGCTCCACACATGAGATATTTTTATATGGATGATGCCATGAAGAGCTTGAACACATAAATGTTCTCTAAACGACTTTTAATCTTTATCATCTATATATGAATGTATCGCTGCGACTTACGATCCATTGTTCTAATTATAAGCGCATACAAGATTCGACACTATCTCAGTTCTTAAGAAGATACAATCTGAAATCAGGTAGACATTTTTTGTTGTTGGAGATACAAGCTGTTTCTGTATATTTGAGCTATTGACATTGTTGAAGTAATTCAATTACTTAAGAGTTTTTTTTTGGGTACATTTATTACTAAGTTAGAGTTTGCATATCATTGGATAAAACTTGTGTTCTTTATTAGAAAATCATATTGTCATTAAAGTTTTGGGGACTTGTGAATAAACTGTTATATCTATTATTTAATGCATTTGCCTAATTTGCCAACCTGCATAGCGTTTTGGTGGGGATAAAGAATAAACATAAATTTACTATATTCATTATTATATGTCCCAAATAAGAAAATCATTAAAAAAGTTAAAAAAATAAGTTATTAGAATCCGTTTTTGGTATAATCAAAAATATTTCATCACTTATGGTTAAATAATTTTCTTAATCAAGTTATTAATTTTTTTTTGGAATGTGTGGAAATGTTACTTTCATGAATCTTTTGGCCTATAAGGAAATTTATGGAGCATTACACCACTAAATTAATATCTTATAATACAAGTTATCAAAATCTGTAATGAAATTATTGATGATAGAGATAATAACATAAAATAACTAGTATAGAATAATTTTATGATAAAGATATTAACATAAAATTGTCACATTTTTTTACTCATGTTATGCTGCTGTGTTTTATTTATTTTTCAAACATAAATATAACTTATGATGTTCACTCTGGCCTTGTTTTCCCCTTCAAAAGATAGAAGTGGGAGCAATAAGAGAGGGGATAGTATAATTTCTAAATAAGAAAAAATGTTTATTATTCAATGTCTTTCAATTCAATTAAATATATCATTATTATTTTTATTATATTTTAGTGCTATATCCAAAGTATAAAGTAACTAATGATAACGTATAATTAAATAAATCATTATTATTTTCATTGAGTGGGTGGTATAACCAAAGCTAGTTAATAAGGTTGTTGAAATTCATTATTTATGATAATAATTTTGTGTGAAATAATTATTCATTATCTAATTCACATTAAAAATTGTAACTTTAGGATAGTACATAAATATTTACACTATTACATGATATGTGTAAGTTGAAAGTTTTCTTATGTGACTTGTAGAAGCTAAGTGAAGATCCATAATTTATATTTTCAGAATACATCTGAATTACTTGAACAAGAAATACAAATATGAACATAATAATCCTTGCACTTAGCATTTCTTTCTTATGAAGTTAGAAAAAGTTACCAAAAATAAAATCTTATTTAAACTTTAAAGACATTAAGGATCCATTTTTTTATTTTTCAAGGATTACAAGAAAAGTGCAGACATATCAATAGTATCAATTACATATTTCTGAACTCAGTGTACAACATGTATCCATAAAATAGTGGCAAAAAAGGTGATAGAATCATGAACACAAACACTCTCTCCTAAAAGAATATGCAGAGCAGATTATAATCATACATACAATCCAAAACTGTTTGGAACAACACAAAATTACATACAATTTTTTATGATTATGAACTTGACATTGAAGCATCTTACAACAAGTCTAAGAGGTCTTCACATTTGGAAAGATTCCAGAGAAGTTGGGTATCTTATCGACATGTTTGAGAGCGCGTTCAGCAATTTGCCGAGTTCTATAGTCGCCATGCTGGAAAGCATCCACAAGTGCAGTGCTCACATTTTGATCACCAGAAACTACATACGCTATATCATCAGTCCGCAGTAGTCTCTCCACTGCCCAAACTGCCCTCCGCCTCAGATTCTCTGTCCTTTTCTCGAGTAACACATCAAGTATCGGCTGCACTCCCTCTGCTTCACATAGCACCAATACTCCTTGCTCAATAACCACTCCATCTTCTATTAAAGTAGACAAGGCTGCAAGTGCTGCCTCAACCACCTTCACATTTGTGTGGTCCAGAAGTGCTATTAACTTACGGACCGTCTGCCCTTCTAAAAGACAAAATGTTTCTTTTAAAGAACACACACCTCGGTGGATCCTACACATTCCGGTTATTACCTGCTGTTTGCCAAAGCATGTAAATATTGAAGCGCAAACACTCAGTGATGGCAACTCGGGTAGTTTTGTTAGACTTTGTGATTGTAGAGATAAATTCTCCAAAGCTGTAGCGGAAATCATCTGTACATTATCAAGTCCATTGGTCTGAAGCAATTCGATAAACAGTGCAGCAAGATTGTGATCACGGCAGAGTGCAAGGGCATCAGGCTCATCACCCAAGACATATGTAACCCTTGCAAGAATCCTCACCAGCCCTTCAAGAAACGGCGTCGTGAAGCGACTGCCTATGATCTCTCCTTTCTTAATGGCAATCACTCTAGATATGACCATCTGAAAAGCACCATCATCTAGGAGCTGTCTTGTGAGGCCCAAATCCCTCTCGGGTAGATCGGCTAGAAGGCCAACAGCTGCTGCTTGCTCTTCAGTGATTCCTGTATTTTCTGATATGACTCTAATTAGACTACCAAGCTGTCCAACTGAGCCACGTAACGCATCAGCTAGTTCCTGACCCATGTTGGGTGACAGATTTTTAAGAAGTTTTATTGAGGCTACACGCAGATCTTTCTGTGGTGCCTCAATGAATTGAACTAGACTGATAGTGGCACCAGAGCTTTTGATAGCAGCAACGACACTCACAACCGTAGTTTGAGAATTAGTAAGCCCAACAAGAACTTGGAGAAGTTGGCACTCAATTGCAGGACCAGTGTTGCTTATAAGATGGAGTAGGTTATGAACTATATCCTCTGAGACCAGAGTTTGGTCATTAGGTCCAAATGGAATGGAATCGAAGTCTTCCCCCGAGTTCACGACACTGGCGAGAACTGTAGCAGAAACCTCTTTTAATCGTGTTGGAAGCTGATTAGGACCCACTGCAAAAAGGTCATTGACAAGAGGGGAAAGAATTCCAGCCTCTATTAAAAACTTTGCGCTTGGCTCACATGATATCTGATTTAGTGCCTTCAGTGCAGCTTCTCTTGACTTCATATTACCACTTTTCATTATATTGATCAGTGATGGACCCACAGTTCTAGCAACCAAGACTTTAACATCATTGTTCAAAACCAGCTCACCAAGGTATCCAGCCATGGCTAGTTTGGTTTCTGGCGGACCTGCAAACAAATAAGACAATGGCTTGATACCGTCACAGAAATATGGAGTTCTGCAAATAACAAATCTCGTCCCCCAATATCTCGGGTCGATAACATGAATGCACTTCAATTACCCTCACAATACAAGTTTATCTAGGGATACATTCTCAAATACTTCCTTGCAATTGTCTTTTCTAATTTTTGGTACATGTCTTTTCTAATTACTTATAATCCATTAGTTCATGGTCTCTATCTTAGGCCCCATTACTGCTGAAAAATCTACATACTCCAAAAGAAAAGGAAAGAGGGTCATTACTATCTTGGTGTGGAAAATATTTCTCAATTGTTTCCAAAGGAAAACATTTTGGTCTGTTAGGTGTGACAGCCATAAAAATCAATAATCTACTACAACAATAACCAAGCCTTAGTTCCACTAGGTGCAGTCGATTACATGAATCGAACGATACCATAATGTCTATCATAAATCATGTCCATTGACAAAGAATTGATCTAGAAATCTTTCTTAATCGTTTTGCCTATGGTTTTTCTCGGTCTCCGCTGCCTCTAGAAATTCGACTAATCTTCATTTGATCTACACTCTCCTTATTGTAGCTTCTAACAGTCTCCATACATGCCCAAACCATCTAAAGCACAATTCTACCATATTTTCTACAATAGGTGCCATAAAATAAATATTATTTTCAATTGTTAAAATTCTATTAAATTGGGAAAGTAGCTTACAATTTTTTGATGTGGAAGGTATTTTACACCAGAAAATTGCAAGATGATGTATCATTTTCAATAAAAAAACTCCAACTGAAAATCTTTTCTACTAGGAAAATAATTGATAAGCTATTTTCCACTAAGAAGATATTCCACGATCAGACATAAAAGGCAAAAAAAGAATAAGAATATAAATATATGATTCTATAGTTTGAAGCTTCTTAACATTTTGAGAAAACATGTTATTCATTTCACCTAATCCTTGAAATATTCATGCAACACACACAATTTGTGTCTTAACAATCCAAATTATTCCAAAAAAGGAAAACTTATGCACAATATTTTAGCAATAACATATGCTGGTTCAGCATACTAATATAAAACAATGAGCAAATTGGTCACATAACATGAGTATGATGTGAAAAAATTTATAGAGTAGTTTTAGTACCTTCAAGAAGTTGGGTCAGAAGAGGCTTCAATCTGCCATTTTCAGCCATCTGCTTTACATTATTCTCAAACTTCTCCAGATTCTCTAATGTTTTATCAGCCTTTTCAACAGTCGAAAGATCTTCGGAATTGCTGCTAGTCATTCCAACTAATATAAGAATAGCTCCATTTATTGAACCAATCTTCTCACATATGGTTTCGGATTTAGAGAGCTCGTAAAGCAAAGAGACAGCTTCTTCTCTCTCTTTAGGAAGCTCATTATTAAGAAATTTTACTATTGTACGCACGATGTCGCCTTCCGCCAGCATTTCCTTTGGAGGAATGACAAGGTGTTAACATGAATCTCCAAATGCACATTGATGATACCAAAAAAAGGTTAAATAGATTTAGTCCCTGTAAACTATAGCAATTTCGATTTCGGTCCTTATATATAATACAAAATTGGTTTTGCATCCATGCAAAGTTTAATATGAACTTTTGGTCCCTGACATTATGTTGTTTCTCTTAAGTGCCAGTGTGGCTGATGGAAGCCAGAGAGAAACAATGTCACATATATCACAAGTGGTAGTAGGGACTAAAAAATCAAACTTTATAGGGACTAAAGACAAAGAAGGGGTTCATATCTGAGGCCAAAGTCCCTAATTTCCATTTTTTATATGAGGGCCTAAACCAAAATCACCTTCTTTTATAGGGACTAAAGGCATATTTAAGCCTACCAAAAAACTAGAAAGGAAATGAAAATATAACCAGCAAACCTGTGACAACCTTATTCTCATCATCTTCCTCTGCCACAATTCTAAGTGTTTCCAAAGCTCTACAGCGAATCTTACGGCTGTTATTCTTCAGCATGTCGACAATCATCGGTATAAGCCCTGCTTGGCGGATGGTATGCTTATTTGACCGACTTCTTTTGCAGATATATTGAACATACTTTAAGGCCTGAAGAGTTTCATTTTCTGGACTCCCCGAATTCAATGAGCGGCGAGCCATATCGAGCTGTGCAGCTTCATTCCTGGCAGTCCACTCTTCAATGGTGTTACGCAAAGCCATACTTGGATTCAGTTCTGTGCTCTTTAGTTCCTGCAGAGTCAAAGGGCAAAGCAGTTTCCGTCCACTCTCCCTGCATTCCTTGAACCATCTCTCAATTGCTTCACGTTCAAAAGTCTGTCCATTTTCTAAGGTTACAGGATCACGCATAACTTGCTTCGTGAGAGGACATACAAAAGCATCATACATAGGCTCAATATGCAACCTATCAAAAAGAAGGCTATCATCCGACTGGCTTCCACTTCCGTCCCAGCTTGAAGCCATCATATATTCCGTTATCTATTGCCACAAAGAACATGACAATAAGGTGGTGCCGATAAATTTACAAAAATGAACTTTACATAGAAAAAGAGCAAAGAAATGTAATGTAAATGTATAGCAAAGGCATTGGATAAGATATAGTATCTTCAACTATAAACCTGCAGATTCAAGGTTAAAGGAATGAGGGAAATTCTATCAACACCAACAAATCACTTCTCATAGTCGGACGGATGGATTACCCGTCTGCCTATTTACACTGATGTATGGCCCATCTTTTCCGAGTAGTGATTTTTTGGTGTAAGTAGAATTTCTCAATGAACAAAACATTGAAATGCCAAGAAAAGTGTCAACAGCTCAAATTGAAACTTGAAATCAATTATTTTATAAGTTAAAAACAAGAATAAAACTGCAAGAACTAGTGGAATTGTGAATCAAATGAAGTCAAAACTTCTCTGATGTTACATCCTGATTGATAATTCATCCAATGCAATGATAATCAACTAATAAAAGACTCTTAATAACCCAATATCAATAATTAAGAATCATAGCATAAAGATCTCGCATATTCACATAATTTAAATACTTCAGCTCAATTTCATTTAAGCCATCTCATCAATTGAAGGGGGTAATTTGAGTAATAATTCAACTAAACAAAAAATAGAAACTTTTAAGTTTGGCGATGATTAAATTAAATAGTGTTAAATCTAAGAGAAATGGAAAAATCTGTAAACAAGAGTAAGGTAATGAATAAGAACGGAACCTACCTGTGCCGAAGTTGTTAGAAGCAGCAAGGAAGAAACTTTTAGTTAAAGTTTGAAAATTAAAGAAAAAGGGTTGAAGAAAAGATGATTGGTGAAGGTGATTGTTGTTCCATGTGAAAATGGAGGAACAGAAGGAAAAAGGAAGTGGAGAGAGAGAGAGAGAGAGAAAGAAACAGAACAAGTGTTAAGGTTATTGCTTCATGATGTGAACAAATTGATGTATAAGAATAATAAAAAGGTTACAAATATCCAGCAAGGTAGTCTAGTAGTGTAAAGCCGTCCCAACTAGATCTCAAGATCGAGAATTCGATTCCTGATAGCGATATTTTGGTAGTTCCTTACCTAAAAAAGGTGAGAGATAGCTTTGGTAGTAGAAAAAATATCCAGCAAGGAAGGAAGTTGACTGTGTTGGAAAAGTCATGAGATAAGACAAAGGAGAGGGAGAAGGTGAAGGAGCTTTCATCCACCACACCTTCTAATATCAGCTTGCTTCATCTCATTTATTCCACTAATCATTCTTCATTTGATCTCACTATTAATCTTGAATATTACTATTACTGAATTATGTTAAGTGAGATAATACCAATTGATTTTTGGAAAGGTCATAAGATTAAAGGGAACCGAGAGAAAAGGTTGAAATCTAATAAAATAGAAATCAATATTATAAAAATGAATAAGTTTTAAGTATTAAGCTAAAACACTCTTTTATACACTCAAATTTATCAAATTGAAAAAATATTTCTCTAAAAGTGATTAGAAACCAAACTGTTAAAAACCAGCCATTTATTTATTTATATTTATTTGTTCCTAATCTGGTTTTTGAATACATTTCCAATTCAGTTTGGTTTCCTATGGCAATAGCATCATATTTCAGTGCAGCCTTAAACCTTTATATGGAGATAATAAAATGATGATAGAAGCTCATACTCTTGAACATTTAATAAAAGTGAAAAATAATGAAACCAAAAATGCATCAATGCAAAGGTAAAATAATATTGGCAATGCTCTTGTAATAAAGACTTCGCACGAGATTGTCATTGAACTTAGTATATTAAATACACACCAAGTCATTTCATTACATCTCTGTAACTCTAAAAAACACTCATCTCATTACACTCCTCTCAAAAAAAGCTATTCAAAGTCTTTAAAAACTAATACGTCAACTTCATATAACATATGCAGTTCAGCTTTTTTCTAGCTATACAAAAAAAATTGGATACTGGGAACAATCAAGGAATTGGAAACAAAGAAATACAGGAAAAAGTTGCGATGCACGCTAGAAAGCACTCCAACCATCAGAGCTTTTCTTCGGAGAATGACTCTCTGAAGAGACCTTAAATGGGCCAGAGGAGCCGAATGGATCAGAGTCATCAAAAGAGAATGCATCACTGTGACCGAAGTCTTTAGTGCTACTAATCGAGTCAAACCTGGCATGCCCTGCCTCACGACCAAAACCAAAATCTTTGCTGCTACCGATTGAGTCAAACCTTGTGAAAGTCCCAGGATTGTAGCCAAAATCTTTGCTGCTACTTATGGAATCAAACCTTGAGAGACTCGGAGGATTGTAGCCGAAATCCTTGCTGCTGCTGATGGAATCAAATCTCGTAAACCTTGGTTCTGCTTTGGGAGAATATCCACTTTCATTCATGCTGAAGGAATCAAACCTTGACGACATGTCAAAGAAATCCCCTGCCTCACTGTACCTTGGAGAGTTACCAAACTTGGAAGCTGGAGTTGCAGGCACTGAATCATCAAAAGTAAATGGGCTCTTAGTCTGGAAGGCACCATCTGTATGTGTAGATCCAGTTCTGATTGGGTTTATACCAAAATCATCACCAGATGTAAAGAAATCTCTCTGGTGGTCCAAGTCAGAGTCCTACAGAACCGAACATAAAAGTTCTATTAGCTTTAATTATCTTTTCACAAAAGAAGATTCGTCAGGTTTAATAATCATGAAAAAAAAGTCCATAGTAGTTTTTTTATCAACAACTGCCGTTAAAAACACACCAATAAAAGTAAAAGCTTTGTATAGCAAGCATTACCTTGGTAGGGTTAAAACCCCACACCGAATCCACATCATCGTTGTTGTCAAATGCACCCCAGGTTGATTCATCAAAGCTTCTGTTACCATTGATTAATCACATAAAATTACTAAATGCTCTACAGTCAAAGCGATGCAAGGTAGGAAGAAAGATAAAGCCACAAAGAATGGGAAAACACATATATCGACCACTTACAAAGTTTCACCCCCCAAACATCAAGAGAGAGATGGAATTTTTTTTACCTATTTGTTTCTGCATCTGCTTCAATACTTTCTTTAAAATGAGCATTTGAAAATCCTTGAGGACTCTCTACAGTAGTCTTTCCAGCTGGACTATCACGGGGGCTTCTTCCCAACTCATCTTCACTGTGTGCATAAGAAGATTCATCCTCAAGTGTATAATCACCATTGGTAGAATTTTCATGCTTTCCATTTGCATTCACTGGTGAACCAGCTGAGTGGTCATCAGGGAAACTTTGTTCCTCGTGAATGATTGCAGGTTTTGAAGATGCATTTTTCGTATCAAATGTGAGATCATTAGCAAATCCTGGAAGTAAACAGAGCAAGTAATCAAACAAGTTTCTTCACGTAAAACATGAATTTATTTATTTATTGTAAAAATATCCCCACTGGAAAGAATATTGCATACCTTCGTCTTCAAATTTATCCCAATCTTCATCCCAGAGAAATGTTTCCTCCGCAATTCCAGGTTGCCACCCTTATGACCCATCAAGTTCATACACATAAACATAAGCAATCACATTATCATAAGAAACAAAGATAAATGTATTCACTTGTAAGTTGTAACAATCCGTGGCATTAAATGGTGCCAAATCATTCTAGCCCTTATCCACTTCCCAGAGAGAGGATACAACATAAGAGAACATCACTTTTTCGCAACATGTTTTTTCTAACATACTTAACTGTTAGAAAATATCCATGGTGCCAAATCACCATAAGAAAGTGGCTTAAACAAATAGCCATACATAGTCACATAATAGCAAATAGAGAAGAAAAACAAATATCAGTAATTTATAAGTCAGTTGATATGCAATGCACTGGGTTTTAAACAAAATTCGTAAGAGAACGTAGGTTTCCAAAATGTAAGAGGAGGCTTCCATGAGTTGATATCATTACATAAGAAACAATAACAAAAATCATGTAATGCAAGACAAATAATAGGTATTGGTTCTTTGAGAATCAACAAAGAACAGGAAGTAAAAAAAGAATTGATATATCATTGGCAAATGTTTTTATTTATTTTTTGTAAAAAAATCCCCACTGAAAGAGTATTGCATACCTTCATCTTCAAATTTATCCCAATCTTCATCCCAAAGAGCTGCATCCTCCGCAATTCCAGGTTGCCAACCTTATGATCCATTAGGTTCATACACAATAACAATCCAATTAAAGTTAGAAACAGAAAAATGCATTCACTTGTAACAATCTGCTGCATTAAAAGGTTCATTCATCTATGACTTCAGGCTTTAGCCACTCATTCTAGCCCTTATCCACTTCCCAGAGCCCAGAGAGAGAGTTCAACATAACAGAACATCACTTTTCTAAACATGTTTTTCTAAAATAATTAAATGTTAAAAAATATCCAGTACCAAATCACCATACAAGGAAAGTGGCTTAATCAAATAGCGATACATATAGTTGCATAAAGCAAATAGAGAAGAAGAAAAAAACAATTTATCAATCAGTTGATATGCAATCCCCTGTATTTAAAATAAGATTCATAAGGGAATGTAGGTTTCTAAAATGCAAGAGGATGCCTCTATGAGTTGATATCATTACATAAGAAACAATAACAAGAATCATGTATTGCAAGACTAATAATAAGTATTGGTTCTTGAGAATCAACAAAGAACAGAGTTAAGTGATTGAGGAAAAAACCACGAGAAGACATGAGAATAAAATTACCAGCAGGAAGCTGAACCATTGTAATTGACTTCACATCTATCCCATGCTTCTTGCATCGTTCAGCTAGAGCATTAAATAAACCATCAAGATCTGACTGTATGCGTTCAGCACGGACCTATGGAATTAGCTAAACATCAGTAATAGAGTAACAGACAGGTTTCCATAAAATTCTCATCTTAATTTGAGAAATAAAATTCACCTGAAGAATACCATCAGCACTGCCTCCTTGTACCATTTTGACAATGGCTTGCTGCAACTCCGATTTCCTTTCCTAAATATGTATCAACTAAAGGTTAAACGACACACTGAAATGTTTGAAGACGGGTGTATATAGATTACTTTTGTTCTGTGAAAATATATTTGCCAGAACCTCCATAATGAGATAGTGGTGTAACAATTAGGTGGTGTGCATATTTAATCTTAACCTAGTGCACATGACATAAGAATGCAAAGCATCACCATCACAACTGCTTATGTTTGAACAAGCAAGCTATTGTAATAAGATGCACAGAGAACGTGGAGAAGATAAATAAACAAACAAGTTCAAGTGGTTCAACCGACACTGAACTAAAAGACTTCCTCACAAGCTAATTACGGAAAAGATACACTAAGATCAACGAAGATTACAAGGAGTGACCGCTCAAGCCAAAATTAGATACAAGCTATTTTATAAAATAAGCAACAATGAAGTAAAAAAGTGTTGTGCCTATGAAATTAAATACAAAATAGTCAATAACTCTGGCCACTTACAAATAACCTTTATCACATGATCCGTCTGACACATAATGTAGAATTTCTAATTACCTGTATGTCACGAAATTTAGCTTCTTCTACAGTCAATTTGGATGCTATTTCTGCTACTTGTTTGTATTTCTCTTCATATTTTTTGCCCAATGTCTCTGCCTGTCACATACTACCAAATGAGAGCTATTTCTTTTCACATCTAAACTTGCATCATTTTTTTCAGAAAAAGGAACATACCTCCCGCTTATCTGCAGATGCCCTTTCTGTAATCTCATTCAGTCGATTATCACACCTGCTTTTATATAGAACCTGATATACAGGCACACAAAAAATAAGAGAGAGGGAGTGAAAGTGAGTGCACTACACTTGTTCAAGCCCATCAGATTCATTTCTCCTAATCAGATTCATAGCATACATTCACCAACCTAACATGTTTAAAAGAAATACAAAACCATAAATTGTAGTTCTTTATCCTATGAAATCCTTAACTTGGCTAACTTAAAACTGACAACTTATTTGCTTCCCGGATGGATCCAGCTATACTTTCCTCAGAAAAAAATGATCTTCTTACCTTCAAAATTCCAATCTTCCTAACCAGAAGTCAATTCCCAGGCTCTAAACTGAAACCTAACTAACAAGAACCATAAACCCTTCCCAACCACTAAATACTGTAAGATGATTTGCAAAAGTTAAGCAAATACCAAACATGTGCTAAATTCTAATTTTTCCACACAATGACACAATAAAAAGTCAAACATAATTAATAAATTTATTTCAAGACTAACTGGCATGCAATCAACCATTAATGTAAATGCAACTAGATCACTTTCAAGCAAGCCACCAGCAACATGACCTAGCCTGGCAATAGATAGTTGATCTTAACAATAATAAACCTTATGATAAAATAGAAAACAAGGCAAGCATTACTCACCAGTTCCTGCATTTTGTCACGGTAGAATACAATCTTCTCTCTTGAATCCAGAATCACATTCTCTGTTTCTTTAACCTACAAAAACAAAGAGAAACATTTTTTTTCTTTATAATGTCTCAGAATGTGCCAGAGAAGCATGACCACTTACATATAAATAGTCGTGATTCAAGATACAACTAAATGTGGCAGAAGCCATGTTGAGCATCATAAATCCTTTTAAATGTTTCTTATAGTGAAATCATATGCAAGAGCAAAAACTAATTTTAGTCCACCTGCCAAACAACCGTAAAAAGTGGCAGAATAACTTTAAACTTTTGAGTCAAAATTTATTTTTTACCCTAATGATTTTGAAGAGGCTACCAAAGAAGCACTAAGGGTTTAAGAAGATGGACAATGTGAGCTTGTTATCTCATCCTTTCTATTAAACCAGTTTCTAATTATGCATTTGAAAGGTTTCGGAAGAAATCAGGACACTACCATTTTTATTATAGAAAAGAAAAGAAATATTAGAAGAGTACAAAGAAGGAGGATAAGCATACTCACAAACAAACCAAAAAGAAACAACTAAAACCAATGTGAAAAAACCATGAAATAAAGCATGCCAATCCCCCCACATGTCTAACCAAAAAACACTATTAAAAAGACAATGGGCAGAAGGAGACAATGAACTTATGGCAGGGCGTAGCTTATGAAGTTCTATGGTGCATTTCATTGGGAGAGAAATGCTTGTATTTACTGTAAGATATAGTTGAATTTATGGCTTTAATATGATTTTCATAATTGCCAATTTAAAAAAACGAGGGGTTTATTTTATTAAAGAAAATCATAAATTCAGTAAGACAGACAGAAGAAATTGCAAAAGGCATCAGGAGGATAAGAGATAATACTTGATGGAAAACAGAAAACACAAATATCAAAGAAAAAAAAGAATATATCAGTGGAATCTTTGCTGTCAAAAGGGAAGCCATTCAAGGACAAAAATCATAAAGGCAAAACGACTACCTTTTTCCCAGCTGTTGCTGCTTCTTGAGAGTTTGAGTTTAATATATCCTTATCACCATTACCTGTGGGATTCAAAAAGGAATCCTCCAGAACTGGTGCACCTGACTTCTGCTGATTGGGCTGCATAGTTCCAGGGGCTGGGGGAGAAGTCCCTTGCACTGGGGGCCTCAGACCAGCTGCCGGTGCCACTGGCCGAGCACCTGGCATCCCTTGTTGCGACTGGAAACCTTGTGACAGATAAAAATATTAGTTTCATCAAGAAATACTGCACAAGAGAAAAAAAGGAAAAGAAAATCATAAGATAGCATAAGTTAGCGAAAGATACCTGGGCCCACACCCAAGGCTGCATTTCCATAAGTAGGTTTGGGATGGCCCATCATAGACAGCAGTGTCTCATCAAATAAAACATTATTTGGAAGAGATTGTGGAAGAGGTCGACCTTCCCTGTATCGCTCCATTAAATAAAGAGCAAAGCAAAACTCCTTCAAAGAAAGCATGCTATCATTATCCTGATCTGATAGGTCCCACACCTTCTTTAAGACATCTGCAGAAAATCAACAAAATTTTATAGTATTTGCTACAAGAGAAATAATGTCATCCCGAGACATGTCTAAGAAAATTTCCAAAAAATAAACCAAATTTGCAAATAGGCCCATCTAGATCTTTTTAAATTGTTCCTCTTAATATTTTTTGTTTGGTCTTTATTGGGCTATGCTTCACCTGAACAATTATTCTTATCGGGGCTTCTATCAGTCTTCTCCTCCCATGGCTAAACCATCTTAGCCAAAATTTCATCATCTTTTACTCAATATCTGCTAGACTGCTGCTCCTACTTTCTCTCTAATATAAGCTCAACCACCCCGACTAGGGGTGTCCGTCTAGGCTGGGACAAATTTAGTCTAGGATACTAAACCGCTACCTTTTTCTTATTCTTAAAATTAGAGTCTAAAAATGTCGATTTCAAACAATTTACTCAGTTAACTTCTACCAGAATACTTAATAACGGTATCTGAAGATATCAAATTAATTGTTCCTTAGCTTATGCTCTTATTGGCATTTAACTGCAACATTAATATCATAAAGCATCACTGGTCTAATGGCTAGTGAATAAAATTTTATTTCACCTTGAGAGCCTTTCGCTCACAAAGAATACATGCATTTCTAAATTTCATCCACCCAGCTTGAATCGTATGATTTATACCTCCTTGTGTCTGTCTATCATTTTGCATGATACATCGATGATACCTAAAACTGTGTGACTTATGGTGTACTGTCTTCAATTTTTACTTCAACGAGTTATTCTAGCTTGACTCCTATGATTTACACCACCTTGTGTTTGTCTATCATTTTGCATGATATATCCAAGATACCTAAAACCATGTGACTTATGGTGTACTATGGTCTCCAATTTTCACTTCAAAGAATTGTGCTAGCTTGAGTCCTATGATTTACATCTCCCAGTCTTCGTCTGTCATTTTGCATGATATATCCAAGATACCAAAAAAATGTGACTTATGGTGTACTATGGTCTTTAATTTGCACTTCAAAGAAATGTGCTAGCACATGCCTTGTTGAAACTGCATCCGATATATTCATTCTACTTTTACTTTATTAAAATAATGTTTAATTAATAAGGACATGGTTTGACTCCAAAAGTTACATTCAAATAAAACCTCCACAGACAAAGTATGTTTCCACTAAAGCCTCAGCAAACAAATGGATACACTCAGTATGTCTTTCTAAATGTGACCTGAGCTTCCACCATTGTTCTCAATGGGGAGGAGAATTAATAATAATTGCATATCCATTACATGTTATGGTTAAAATTAGACATTGGACACCTCTTCTTTGCTACTGCAGATTTCTAATTGATTTCGGTATAGAGCACAATATGCAGTTTCTTCTCAACCAGAAAAAGGTCTGAGTTCAAGAAGTAAACCTAAAACCTTTGGCTGATTATTATTCTCGTTAGTCATGCAACACTTAGAGGATTAGCTGCCAAATCAATCAATGTACCAAAAAGCATAAACACTACATCTAACAGTTGTCATTAGGAAAGGAAAAAGTTTTACCTATTGGTAATCTCCAACTTAAAAATAGACTGCGTGCCTGCTCCCCAGTGATTCTTCCATCCTTGTCAGTGTCAACTTCCATAAACACCTTTGTGTACTTCTGCACATCAGCAGGTTTCATTTTTGGCCAAGAAAGCTGTGAATTGTCAGAATTAGTATTCCCAAATCCAACTGATATCCCAGAAGATGCATGTGGAGAAGAAGCTGGTGGGGAAATCTGCTGGCTTGCGTTGCTTCTGTTTGCCGCAGGCTGTGTCTGCTGAAACTGACTATTTACAGGCTGCATCGAGAATGAACTCTGCAATGAACCAAGCAGATTTTGCTTAGGTTGAGCAACACTGGAAACTGGAACAATGGCTGATGAGGGAGGACCAACGCTAAAAGAAAAATTCTGTCCAGCAGGTTCTTGTGTTGGTGTGGAAGAGGCAGCAGAGAAAAAATCATTGCCCAATGCTGAATTGGGGGAGAGCACATTTCCAGAAAGAGCTAATGCTTTAGTGTTAACAGTTGTTGGTTGGGACATTGGTGAGACTGGAGATAGTGTTGTTGATGTTGACAAGGGACTCGATGGGACCATTCCTCCAGGCCTCGTAGCAACCATACCGGGCCTAGTAGCAACCATACCAGGCCTTCCACTATACCAATCACTTGAAAAGCCGGGATTTGAGAAAGTCTGTTGTGGACGGGGAGCGCTACTAGTAGGCACAGGCTGAGGTGTAGGCATGGATTGTTGAGGGGGTCTCATGCTGGTACTCTGCTGCGAAGGAAAATACTGTGGGTTTGGAACAGGACCCGATAATCCTTGCTGCCCTCTATAGGGAAAATTTTGAGACTGTATAGGTCCAGTACTTAAACCGATCTGCGGAACAGGAGCAGGCGTGGTCACTGGCCGATTCCCTTGAAGTGGAGGTATAGCAGCAAGATTGATCTGTGGTGGAGGGATTTT
Organism: Lupinus angustifolius; assembly: GCF_001865875.1. Classification (NCBI taxonomy): domain Eukaryota; kingdom Viridiplantae; phylum Streptophyta; class Magnoliopsida; order Fabales; family Fabaceae; genus Lupinus; species Lupinus angustifolius. Next base: position 25,028,892 of record NC_032011.1, on the reverse strand, counting down.
AGCAGCAGCGGGACCATATAACGCTGCCTTGACAATATCAGCCGTTAAATCTCGCTTACTCTGAGCAACAGTTACTAATCTAAGAGCATTATAAAACTCATTCCGACCAAGGAAACCAGTTTTAGCATTATCAGCATGCATCCATATCTGTAGATGAAATTTACATTTCCATTTAACAGCGTAAATTCAAATCAAATCCAACCAGTATAAATTCATATGCATAAATCACGGACATTCTATAATTGAAATCAAAACATATAAGAATAACGTAATTGAATATAGAAAGTGACGATTACCTGAGCAAGAACGTGTTTAGGCAAATTTGATCCCTGAAAGAAAGAAACAGCTTCAGAACCACTGATTCTACCATCTCCGTCTAAATCTGCTCTTCTGAAATACGCATCGAACTGATCCATCGTGTTATGAGATCGCACAAACAGAATAACAAAATCAACACCGTGATTAGGGATTTGATTCGTAGAATATGAAAGGAAAATGATGAAATGAAGAAGGATTCTAGAATCTTCGTTAGAAGAAGGAATGGAAAGTGAATTGGACGGTGGATTTAATTTTCCGGCGAGATTGGGTTCGATGTTCCGTTTTCTATCCAACGAATCCGATTCATTTCTTTTCTATTTCCAGTATACAAAAAATATAACAATTTGACTTAAGAGCCTATAACATATCAATTATAGGAACACATATTTTTTCTCCAATCATATCCTTAATATTTTAATTCAGTTTTCATTCATATTCGATATCGGAAAATCGGAAAAGTAGAGAGTCACACGTGAGACTACATTTTGAACTAAAATTATTAGATAATGGTTTCAGGGGTTTTTTTCGTTTTTCACTCTTAAAGAAACTCAATAATCTCTTTTGGTTCAAGACGTGATGTCTCAATTGTAGTTCTTTACTCTTCTCATACCCTTAACTTCGTGGTTGGATGTTCCTCAATCGGGATGCGTTTAACAAGTTGTATCGGAGTTGATTATTCGGTTGGGATATAGTTGACTAAAAGAAGCAGACTAATAAGTGTGTGGTACACCCCCTCTAACAATCAACAGTGGTTGGAGTCTCCCCAGTCGGAGCGGAGTCCAATAAGTGGTATTAGAGTCGATAGCTTGGTTGGAACAGTGGATTTGAGTTTATTCAAGTGTGAATTATCATATTGGATATGAGAGGGAGATACGAAAGAGTTTATAAGTGAAAAGACAAATGAAATTAATATTTTAAAGTTTTGGTTTAAGATGTGATATCTCACTTGTAGCTTTTCATTCTTCTCATACATGTAATAATAGAACTCGCTGATAATCAGAGGCTCTTATGTGGGAGTCAACTCCAACATATATTAATATTGAAAAACTAATCAGGGTAATACAAATTTTTATTTACACTACTTAATAAAAGAAAGTGTATATCAATATGGTAGACTACATTTTAGAAGTGTAAACCAAGATTGTGATGGCATGTTCGATCTTCCAGCATAATATTTTGATAAAACTGATATAATATCAATGAAGATTAATTACTTTTTGACTAATATGATTATATGACCATCATAATTATTATATCATACTATTATAAGTTTTGTTCACCAATATTTATACACACCCTTCACACAGTAAATATATATTAATTAGTTATTTAAAAATTTAAATGAACAAATATGTTGAGTAGATGGGGTAGGAGTTAGAGGTTTTTGTTAATGTATGGTATTTTAAGCTTAAGTAGATATTTTGAGTTTAAGTATTTAAAATTGTGGTTGTATTGAATACTAGAGTACTCTATCCAATGCGAATCTAGATAGTAAATATCATATTTTTTTGTACTATTGATGATATTTTTTTACCTTTTTGGGTAATAAATTAATCTCTTCTAGGGTTCGTGGTTATCCCTCCCAACAAATGTCGCTCTCAGGAATCGAATCTTCGACCTTGGGGATCCAGTATGGCCTTAGACTATCAACTTGTTAATTGTATGTCATAATACAAAATGAATAATAAGAAATAAAAGATCTATTAGGGACATGAGCTACTTTATTAGAGATTATTGCACGATTTGGAAATGGTTGATTTTAAATAAAGACTTATAAAAATATTATTTTTTTAATACATGATCAATAGTTCGAATATGATTAAGACGAATGTAATTATTTTTTTGCAAATCATATTAACTTGAACCAAATAGGCAAATATTGATTAAGTTAACTAATCATATTAACTTGAACCAAAAATAATGGGTACCAACAACATGTTGATTAAGTTAACTAATTACTAGCTAGTTATGATAGTTGACTTAGTTAAGAATGGTTTATGTTATGAGTAATGTTATATTCTCTTACTAAATCTTTATACTACAAGAAAGTGACATATATCATTTGTGAACCAATCATTAATAAATAAAGTATTACTTTGTTGACATGTGTCACTTTCCAGTGGGTAGAGAATTAATAAGAGGATTTAGTAGGAGGATATATCATTTTCTATTTTCCATAAGTTATATTTCGGTTACCAGTTGTAAAACTCAGTTATATACCGTGTAGCTTATACTAATATAGCTCAACAAATCTATTGAGCTATACATATATTACTCTTCAATCGATAATGACAAAATTTGAATAAACGATTATAGTATCATAACGATTTATCTACGAGTTGAGTTTTGGAGTGGAAGAGAAACTTGAGAGCCACATAATACATTTCTTTCCCTTTTCACTCCAAAACTCAACTCACAGACGGACCCTAGGATAATACAACTTTTGTAATTTCAAATAAACCATGTACTAATACATCTGTCAGGACTTAAGCACCTAAGGAGAGTCCAATCCAAAAGACTAGTCTACTAGGTGCGAGAGTCTCATAGCTTTAAGTATCATATTGAGTTGGCTATTCTACCGAATGTGGAACTCCTAACACTGTATTTGATATTATATAACTATGGGATAGAAATTATTGTTCTAGTGATTGAAGAACAATTAGACCATAAGCATAAGTAAATTTGAACAAGTTAGTAACACAGAAAAAATGGTTGAGCAGATTTATGTAATTGAAACAAGATAGCTTGAAGATAACAGTGCCAATTGGCAGAAGCAATAAGGTTCAAACCTTGTAATAATATCAAACAAATCATAGTAATCATAATCAAAACTCAGCTTTGAAAAGCACCTAACAAACACACTTCATATTTATACTATGATATATGCCACATTATTTGTGGTTCATCAAACATTTTTTGGATAAAAAGCTCCTATGTATGATTGCATCAATCCACAATCTTGAGTACACCAAGTTGGATCCAAACAGTGCAGTTTTAGAATTGAATCTATAGTAACCAGTTACTTCACATAATTCTCAAAGAAAATAAGAACTGTAGCAGCCTGAAACTTCTATTTTACTCATCAGTTGGTCAAATCCTGCATAAATAAACAGTTTTAAACAGGGAATGGAGGAAAGAGAACTTATTAGTAATTGAAGTAACAATTTAAGAAGTTAACAAGGCTTTTATTACAATTATTTGTAAGTTATCTATGATTTGATTAGATCTCCCTAATAGACAGTAGCCATCTAAGAATCACTCTTTCATAGGCAAGTTCGATTTTAGTTTCCCGGATTTTTTTCCTTCATTTTGTAATATCTACTTTAGTTAATCGATTTGGTTTTAGTCCATGTGAGTGATGGGTCAATATTACAATTGGTCATGTCATCAATTAGTATGACACATGTCAAATATGTGTTATTCACGTCATCAGTACTGACCAAAAGTTTGGAATATATAAGAACCAAAACCCGAAAACTAAATTATCGAGAATTCAGGATTAAAAACAAAATTTAGCCTATTTTCATTGGAAAAGAACAGCAAAACTTTAGAGACATGATGGCAAATAATACTACTTAGATGAATATTTGATTGAAAGATTAGATTAATACCTATGTCAGGACTATGAATGTACAATGAATGTGGTGATGAATTCTCATAGTCATAAGGTTGAAGTTGAAAGCTTTCAGGTCTTGTCTTCTTTTCTTTTGGAGATTCAACTTCTGTTTCTGCTTCAGGTTCTGCACTACTAGTATTATTATTATTTGATGTAGGAGCTAGTTGTTTCCTTTTAGAACGTGCTCTTCTATTCTGAAACCAATTATAAACATTTGTCTCAGATATTGGACCATGTTGTCCAAGTTCATTGGTTATGTCTTTGATTTTCTGTTTGGTTGGAGTTCCATTTCCTTCATCAAAAATACGTTCCAACAATTGAAGCTGAAGTGGTGTTGGAGTCCAACGTTGTCTTGCACTTATCTTGTGTCCAGAACATGCCATCATTGGATCACAATATAAACTACCTAGTCTCAGTCCTGAATATATTTAACATTCAATCAAAAACAAAAAAAACACTATATAAACAATACAACGACTTGCTATCCCAAATGATGGTTCAGACCATGTACCGAATAGATGATATTGAAGCAAAAACAATAAACATTTAGTTTTTTTAATTGACATGACATGTTTTTATATGTCTGGGACATAGTTTGGACCACGGACCATGTTTTTGAGTAAAGAACTAATCTTTTTGGTTGTCTGATTTGCTATTGTTGGGAAAGTAAATTTCACAGCGCCTAACTCATTATCTCGGAAATGGTTTAAATATTGGTTGGACTACTCTCCTAACATGTATCCCTCACAAGAATCGAAACTTTAACTTTTTGGTCATCCTATCTGTGGCTTATAAATAACTGTTAAGCTACTTATCTCATTATCAATTGGTTTTTGAAATTGAACATTAAGAGCTATGCTCTCACAACAGGTGTCATTCTCTCAGACACAGGAATCGAAACTTTGACCTTCTGATCGTCCTATGAACGGGGCCTTACACTACCATTTGGAACAACATATCTTTCTCCTTCTATCCCTACTTATAAATGACATGATAAATGAGATAATTTGAAAAGAAAAGAAGGGAAACTAACCAACAAGGTCTTGTTGAGAAGTGATGGAGTTATGCATCTGAACAAGTTGATCACAAATAGTGGTATACACAGATATTTGTTGCCTAAGTTGTTCCATTTGTTCATCACTCATTACTTTCATATACAAGTTCTTGCTTCCTCCAATTCCATTACTATTAATATTACTATTACTTGTGTTCTTGTTCTCTATCTCTTGCTTTGTTTCCATTGATTTCACAGTGTAATCAAACTCTTAACACAGTTTGCACCTTATTCATTTCTCAAGTCAAACATAAAGAAAAAGGAGCGTAGTTAACTGCGTAATTAACACCGCAAATCTCGCTATCTAACCAAATGCATTATTGTTCCCTTTTAATAACTTTGCATTATTAAAAACAAAATGGATCGTTATTCTCTTTCTATAATAATATATAATAGTACTATTACTTCAACATAATTAATTTAGAAAAAAACTTACATGTGAAACTAGAGTTTTGTAATTTTTTTAAGGATGTGAATTGAGATATTTAGTTCTAATAAATCATTTGGAATCCGTGGGAATAATTGTTTGTTGTGTGGACTTTGAAACCCGCGCAATCATCGCTTCTCTAAGGGTAAAGAAAAACACAATCGAAAATAACATGTTATTCTCCATCCTATTACATATGTGGGGCCTATTTTTTTATTGATTGAAACCTTAATTATTAGGATAATATAATATTACTAATGGGTAAATGATGAAAATGATATTTTTATTCAAATTGTTTATTTATTTTCAAGTGAAAGGATATAGCACATTTTTCAAGATCTTAGGACACTTTCATGTTATATAAGATATGTAAACCTTCATTCCATTGAGTTGCAGTTATAAAATTATAGGTTTTATTATTTTCGAAATGTGATTGCCTCTAATAAATGTTCCCACGACCACCATTAAAAAAATTAAGGCAAATCCATTCTGTGAAAATATGAATAGATTTGGAATGCTTATCGAGTATATAGATACAAATTCAATGTAAATAATTGTTACAAATAGTATATAATGATATTTGCTTTCACAGATAGGATTCAATAAGTGGATTCTGTGCATCCGAACTCTATCCAGGAGTGAACATTTTTATATGTAATAACATCTTCATTATTTACCATCTTCATCTACACTTTTATCATCTTCATTAATGAAAAGATAAATACTACACAATAACACAAAATATTATATGTAATAACATTTTTATCCCTTTATTTACCAGGAAATTACATTTTTGCCACTAAAATTATGAGTAAAAATAAATATTTATCTCTCCATTACTTGTTCAGATGGAGGTATCGCAACCTCAATAAATTTCAAAAAGCGTACATAGATCAAACAGCCCCAAAAAAAATAGTAGTATGCATTAACAATTGAAATTATACATCTGATGTTAAAAAATGTAAATTCGTCTCATTTAAAAGCAAAAGGTTATTATTACTTGTAACAATAAATAAATGAAAACTTAACATGTCTAATGTAAAAACTTGTTTCACACACACGCAAGTCAATTAGCAACAAATGCAGCGAGAGGATGGTGCCAATGATATGATCAAACATCATAAAACAAAAAGTGCTAATGGATGAACTAGATAACAGAATGGAAAAGAGCAACATCACCAACCAAAGATACATAAAAAATAGGGCACACATTGCAAGTACAATCAACTCATCAATCACATCTTAAAAAGGAAAAATTACCATCAATGCATATGCATCCTCATATACACAGTGATTACAACAAACAGATAAAAACTAGCCATGCCAAATAGGGAATCTGCTGTGAGCAGAAACAAAAATACCATAATGTGAAAGGAAGAAGAAAACACACCTGAAAAATATTGAGAAAAATGCCAAAATTCACACCTCCAACTATCATACACAGACACAATAACATAGGAGATAAAGCAACATAATGATCATTGTTATGAATTTAAAAAACCAACGCAAGAACAAACACATGGTGCAGAAAGCTTGCGGCAACCAGAATTTAAACATTAATAGAGCGACAAAGGAAGATAAGCCAATTACATCGATACAAACATAACCAGATTTCTTTTAAAAACTAAATCATACTAAAGGCTCTACAATAGAAAAGCACTCCTTAACTAAACAGTTAAGAGCTTAAAGTACAAATAAAGATGAACTCCCTTCTCTGGACTTTTCATGTTTTGGAAAAGGCAAAACAAATTTAAGTAGGGAGCAGGAATATATATTCTACAGAAGCAAATATGTTTATCAGGAAATAACCCCGAACATCTACACAAAATGACCGAATCAAGGAAACAACCTTGACAGCTGCTATTCTCGGTCCAGTTCTATTCGTCGTCATCCTCATCCTCATCATCCTGCACAAAATTAAGAAGGCATCAACGAATAACTACAGCAGAGAAAAGAAGTTTCATACAACAACCATATCTAATCATCTACGAATCGATGGAAGATGAACAAAAAATATTTAGCCAACCAAACCTCATCATCATCATCATCCTCCACCTCAGATAATGACTTCTCAGATTCTTCATCAGCAGCAGTAGGACCTTCTTCCTGAAACCAAATAAAACAAAACAAAGATAACATTTTGTTGCCCATTTATCTACACTTAAACACCAACACCATCAATATGTGTACCCACCTGCTTCTTGTTATAGGCTTTCATGCTCTTCTCATAGTCTTGCTTTCGTTTCCCGGCTTTTGCAACATACGGTGCTTTATCCTAAAGCCACTCACCAAGAACATTTCAATAACAAAATATCCTATTCAAAGTGCAATTTATGTTTTAAAAAAACAGCGCGTAACATACAGTGTCAGACATAGTCTTCCACTTTGCTCCGGCAGCTTTGCCAACCTGAAACATTCAACCACATCAACTCCAACAAAACACAGAAACCCAACTTAAGAGGTTAATCACTAACTACATGTAAATTAATAATAATAGTAATAAATCAAACATATAATGATTCTTACAGCAGACACTGCTTTGTTGTCAGGATTTTCCTTGTTGAACTGTTTCCTGAACTCCTCCCTTAAATAAAAATAATAATAATAATAACATTTTCAGAATAACTAATAATAATACTAAAAAAATATGAGCAAGTAAGAGTATGACATGTGCAATGTTTTGTTTTAGAAATGTTTTTAAAAAAATGATTAAATATACATGTGAGAATGTAATTTATCTCCAACTAACAAGAGATATTTTATTCTCAGAAAATAAACCATACTGAAAAACAATTATAGAATCTGATATATAAACTTTCAGAATGAAATAAGTTATTACATGAAAACGAAGAAAGCACTTGGAGGCCTCTTAGGTTTGTTAGGATCCTTCGCCGCCTTTCCCTTGGCTGGTTTCCGAGCACCTTTAGTGGTGGCGCCACCCTTCTTATTCACAGCAAGTCTACAATTCAAATAAAATCACTGTAGAACACACGAATTCCAAAACGCCACCGTTTTAAAAGAGATCGAGCTAGTATAACTCAATTATCAGATCTGAGATCTTGAAAAACCTAAACCTCTAACTACTGTTCAATTTTGTTTTTGTTTATTTTCCGTTCGAACGAAGTGAATCGAGAGAAAAACGTAGCGGTTGAAATAGTTTAGTAAAAAAATGAATATATATATATATATATATATAACTTACTTAGGATCAGCTTTTTTGGACTCGGTCTTTGATTTTCCACCTTTCATGATTAAACCTGCAGAAACACGATCGTATCAGTTATTCAGCTGAAAACGACGTAACAAACGAAGAAAACGACGGAAAAAGGACGAAATGAGAAGAAAAAACGTACCAAGAGTGAGAGAATAGGGTTGAGGAGTTAAGAGCTTGAGAGAGAAAAGTGTGGTAGTGCTATAACAGTATGAGTCAAAAATGAGAAGAGGTAGTAGTAATAATAATAGTAAGAGGAGTGTTTGGGGAAATTGAAAATTGTGGGGATTGGAATTGAAATGAAATAAAGAGAGTGTAGGGGATTAGGCGGGAATTTAAAATTTAGGCAAAATTGTATTTTTTTTTTTGGTACACCCGAAAAATACGATCATTTGTTAGGTAAAACTGACATTCGTAAGGGACTATTGTCCAAATCGTGAGCTCTTCTAAAGAGTGATATTCAATTCTTGCCATAAAGTCGTTGATTAGCCTTTGAATAATATATTTGACCTCACAAGTCCAATCATGATATAATTAGACACGAATATCATTAACCACTCTTTGGTAAAACGAACATAAACTTCACCTACAATGATTTGGACCATATATGAATAGTCACTTTCCATAATAACATTTTTAAACTCTTCAAGCAAGTTGCAGACCAATAGGCAAACTAATACAAAAATTAGCAAAGAATTCAAACAATCAATCTCTAATGGCTCCATCTCCTCCCATAACCTTAAAAATTTTAATTTTACTGTTATCTACATTGACTTTAATATGCTTAACTTCCGCGGGACATCTATTAACTTTATCCATTTTACGAACAATCAATATTAAGAATTATTTATTCTTCTTCACTATCTTTAGTTAATAATCTTTATATAAGTACATTGTTAAAACAAAATGTACCAAGAAAAAATAGGCTAGATTACATGGTTTGAAAATACATAAAGTTATAGTGATTTTCCATAAAATTGAATTGTTTGTGTTGGGTGGCGTTATTCCTAAGCCTACCACTAGTCCTCACCGTTTCCCGTTTTGGGTCAAGCCCGTTTACTAAGATCACGTGAGTGGCACACATACTATATAATCTATACTTCTACATCTATATTTAATTTATTTATACTTTTATACTATTAATAAAGACAAGACAAATAATAACCACACTATAATATGATTTTTATATTCAAAATTTATCATTTATAATATTTTTCATAAATAACTATTACAAACTTCCACAAATTACTTTCATTTTTATATTAATATATTATTATTCTTCTACTTATTTTCTTATCTATATATTTATTCTCTATTGAATTAATATATTACATTTCTTATATTTAAATTATTTTTTAGTTAAATAGTAATAATGATGATATATTATATTAGAAAAATAAGAATGTGGATCGATAAGTATAATATAATAGTAATATTTATTAATGAATTAAATGAATGAATAAAAAGGAAATAATAAAAAAGGGAAACGGGAGAAAGTGTAATTGGGTTAGGGTGGTGAGAGCGAGAAAAGAGGAGGAAACAATGGGTGACGTATCTGATGCAACCACCATCACAACCACCACCACCGCCACAACCACCAAGAAGAAAAAGAAGGGTCGTCCTTCTCTTTTAGATCTTCAAAAACGATCTCTTAAAAAACAACAAAACCATAATTCCCATTCTAACCTTCATCATCAAAACGACGACGATGATGAACGTACCCAGAAGAAGCAAAAGCTCTTGATTCGTCTCAATTCACATCATTCTTTCAATTCTACTACTACTCCCTCAAACACACGCAACATTCACCACCAAACGGTGCGTTTTATCTTCAATTCCACCATTCTCCTTGTTATAACACAATTTGTTATTTTTTGGGGGGAATTTCGCGCGTGTTGTGATTTGTGAATTGTGATTTGTGAATTGTGATTTCTCTTTTTTTATTTTTATCTTGTTGTTGATTTTGGGAACCATTGGATTTGTTTGACCGTTTAGGTTTTTTTTTTTGTATTTCGTATTTTTAAATTATTTTGGGGGAAATTTGTGTGGGACACTGCTTTCATTCTTTTTCCCCTAAAAATTTAATCTTTCATTAATTGACTATACAAAGATTGCACGGACATGCATAAAAAGTTTTAATTTGTCTCATCTCTCAGTATTCTAGGGATTTTGTTTTGTTTTTGCTTCTTTTTTTTTATAAATTCTTTCTCTGTTGCCTTTTGTTTTATTAATAAAAAAAACCCAATTTTATGTCCTAGCTTCTGCTTGTGTTTTTTAATTTTATTTTTTGGGTTTTGATTTTGAATTCTGATAGCACATGTGTATTGGGATTTGATGAATTTGCAGGATGGAAAGGTTCTGAAAGCGATTGAGAGTAAAGATGGTATGAAATTATGTATGGATTATGATTTTATTTTTATGAAATCATATACTATAGTGGGAGAATATTAATGTTGGTGAATTTTATAATATCTCTTTGACAGGTTCACAGTGTGAGTCAGGTCCCACTACACCTTTACCAGATAAAAAGCTCTTGCTGTTTATCCTTGATAGGCTTCAAAAGTATGTTCTTTTATTTGTTTCTTTATATGTTCTTTTTCCCTTTTTTACCTCTTTCAGTTGGGGATTTCATTGGTTATGTTCTGAAACTGTTCCAACCATTTTGCAGAAAGGACACTCATGATGTATTCTCTGAGCCAGTGGATCCAGAAGAGGTGAATTTTTTTGTTATACTGAATATATATGGTGTTTATGTACTTGAATTTGAGTTGGTATTAAGAAACTTTGTTTTTACAGCTCCCGGATTACCATGATATCATTAAGAACCCCATGGATTTTGGAACTGTGAGGAACAAATTGGATGGGGGACTTTATGCCAACCTAGAAACTTTTGAGGTTCGTGCTGCAATTTTTACTCTTCGTAGAACTATCTATTTCAAAATTATGTTGCATGAAATGCCAATTTCATGATTCTCCATGCGTAAGTCATGTGATCATTATAGTCGTTAACATTTATGAACAATTGCCTTTTTACATCAGTCGATTGAAGAAATCTCTCTCCTTCCCTTTTTAGTTGCTTCTCCTCAAGAAACACTGTTCATTTATTTGATACATTTGATAGGTCACCTGAAATACATTTGCGTAATGCTGCTGAATTGTGCATACAGTACGTGTGAAAGTTAGAGTGTTGATAAACTAAGTGATAAGAGTTTTTTGTGAATCACATTAGTAGGCAATTTTAGATTTTTTTTGAGTGGAAACCAACATATATTACAGTCTGATTTGCTATGAACATAATTTTTGTGTGCTTTAGTTGTGTTGATGAAGAATTTATATTTTTGATATGTCATCTGTTTGGTTTCAATATGGAATGCTTATTGTATCAATTTTGTTACGCCATCATTGTAAACCCAAGTGACAACTGTCACTTGCCATGGTGCCCATTTTAGGTTGACTGATAGTTAAATTTGGTACTTGTGGCAGTTTTTTAACTATTAATCTTAACACTTCCTTTTGGTTGTTCAGCCTATCTTGTTGGAGGATTTAGATTTTATGTGCTACTGTTTAAAGTTGAAGTAAAATATTTCCTATTGGTCTGATACAAAATTTGAACTCTGCTGTTTCTTTCTTGCAGAACGATGTGTTCTTGATATGCTCTAATGCGATGCAATATAATTCTCCAGATACTATTTACCACCGACAGGTATCGTAAAGTCTGAAGTTAAAAACTATATTGTTTCCTTTCCTTTTGGATGTTTGTTAAGTTTGTTGTAAGTTAAAGATTACGCTTTTTCTTAGGCCCGAGCCATGCAAGAGATAGCAAAGAAGGACTTTGAGAATTTGAGACAAGAGACTGATAGTGATAGTGAACCACAGCCTAAACCACAACACAAGATTGTGCAGAGAGGAAGGCCACCAGGAAAAAACATAATAAAGTCGCTGACTTTGTCTCCTTCAGACCGGGTTGGTCCTGAATCTTCCTCTGATGCAACTCTTGCTTCTGGCAGGGACATTGCCAGTGGTTCCAATGTTTATAATCTCAGAAAAGCACTAAGCAAATTTCAGCCTGCAGATTCATCAGTGAGGGCCTCCCACAGCAATTTAAACAGCGGAGGTTATACTAATTGGTCGTATGATTGGGAGAATGAGTTTCCAGGTCAATATCTGTACCTTCCTGATGTTTTTGCTTTTCCTTCTGGATTCAATCATTGGCGAAAAAATACCGAGTTTATTGAAATGATTCCTTTTTTTACATATTTTGCTTTCAGCTTCTGTTTTAAAAGCTGTGTTAAGGTATGGAAAGAAGCAGTCTGTGGTCGATGAGACCAAGCGTGACACTTACAACAATCCAGTCGCATTTAGAAATCAACCACCATTACTGGCCACAGTTGAAGATGAATTGAAGCAGCTACTTGCGGTATAAATTTCTATTTTTTTTTTCTTCTCTCTCTTTTACTTTCCCCCAACCACAGAATACAAACCTGGAAGCAAGTTAGGCAAACATCTTCTGTGAATCATTATAGTTTGAAAATCTTTTATAGTCTCTAGGTTGGGTTTCTATCCCACGCTCAGTCAGTTCTGACTGTTTTTTGTTTGTTACAAAATTGGTTTTCATTCTTTTTATAAACCAGGTTGGTTTACATGTCAAGCATAGCTATGCGAGAAGCCTAGCCCATTTTGCTGCAGATCTTGGTCCTGTTGCTTGGAAGATTGCTGCAAGGAAAATCAGCAGTGTTTTGCCACGAGGACATGAATATGGTCCTGGATGGGTAGCTGAAGATAATGCGTCACAGAAGCAACACTTCCCGGCTTGTGATGATGAGAAAACTTCAGGCCCTCCTGTACCAGAGGATTATAAAAGTAGTTTTCTTTCTCCATCTGGATCACTCCCTGTTGAAAACAGACCATTCTTGCAAAGTGGAGACATGGTAATGAATAGAGAATTTAATTACCAAAATGATTCGAATCCCGTCAACAATGCCGGTGGTGGTATTGAATCCATGGTTCCTTTGAGGATGCAACAGGAGTCCATGGTGCGCTCTGATGATTTTGGTTCAAATTGTCGACCGGGGTCTAATTTTTCACCTCAAATGAAGATGGTAAGACTTGCCGACTTAACTGGATCAACCAGTTCTGGGAATGTTCCTCAAATGCTCGACATGGATTCCATAAGCAGCCACATGGCGCCTGCAAATATTAATCAGCCACTTAGAGGCCAGTTCTTAAACAATCCAAGTCAACTACATTCCATCAATTTACTGCCCCCGGAATCTGGATTTGAGTCACAAAGTTTGTCTCAAGGACTTGCCGGAAAACCATCTTGGCAGGGAATGGAAGTGCCCACTAATCAGAGTTCTTTTCCACTTGCTAATGACTTAAACAGGAAGATTGTAGCAACAAATTCTGGTAGTTCCAATGTGGAGAATGGTTCTCAGAGGCAGCCAAATTTGGCATTGCAACTATGACAATAAATACTTCTTTTTCTCTTATTTGATTTAAGAATATTTCAGTAGAATTATCTTCTTATTTTTATTTTTGACTTTATGATGGAAGCTGGCTATGCCAACATGCTTATAGTTCAGTTTGCATCTTCAATGTACCAAAATTATAGTAATAGTGATGGTGACAGGGTTAGCTATAGCCAATGACTCATGTGGCTGCAACTTATGTTAGTTACATACACATTTGTAAAGTTTTTAACATGCAATGCTCAACATTCTATAATCCATGATGTTGGAAGAGGTGGTTGATTATTTTAATGACTTAATAGTATATTTCTCTTTCTAGGTGCACTATTTGATCTTTTTTTTGTACTATCATGAGTATCTTCTTACCTTTTTGGATAAGGAATTAATCAATTTAGAAGTTCGTGGTTGTTTTTTCCAACAAATTTTGTTTTCAGGGATTGAACTTTCGACCTGGTGAGTTGGCTTTTATATCCCCATTTGAAAACAATTTTAGGGGAAAATGTATCACAAGTTGTATTGATCTTTTTTTATTCATTCCTTTATAATTGTCATTTTTTCGAAGAAAAAAATGTTCTTATTAAATTGTCACTTTAAGACAACATTAATTAATTATTCATTACCCTCATAAGCGTGGAGATATAAAAATAATAGTGAAGCAACATGAATGGAAAAATGATAACAATTTTACCTAAAATATCAAATTTATTTAGTAGTTTGTATAATACAACATGGGACACACTTATAAAGGAACGAATGAATTAATTAGTAAATATGGAAAATAAAATACAGTTTGAAAATTAATTATGTTAATTGCTTATATTAATTTTCACAATTGCCCAATTCCAAAACTGTGATGTTGAATGTATTCTTGTCCGAATGTCCTAAAATGAATGGTACAAAACATGATTATATAATTTATATTGTTACCTTCGTATATATAAATTTAGATGCAGTGAGAATTGCATTTTTAAATCATTATTTAATGAGAAGAAAGATTTGTTAAATTACATGTACTTTTTTATTTCATTTCATGTGCTATAATTATCAAAGATTAGGCGTGTTCGTTATATCTTTGTCTACTGAGATATTCTGTAATTGCGATTTTATTTTTAATCAAGTGGTTGCTTATGTATGTGGAAAAATTTCTTTTTGTACGAAACCAATGTCATAAAACAGTGGATGAATTTAAATGTCCATTCAATACATGATTAATAATAATAATAATAATAATAATAATAGCAATTTTACTTCAATATTTTGTCTTGAGAATAATAAAATGTTTATAGTCAGCGTTGAGAGGGGCAGTTACGAACTCGAAAGAAATTAGTTTCTTACCCCAAAAAAGTTAGGGAATACATCTGATAAAAAGAAATACTTTTATATAGTTATAAATATAAATCTAAAACATTTTCCAAATTCATATAAAGTATTATAAGCTTCAATGGCATTGGTATCCTATTTTTTTTATAATGAATTTTAACTTTTATTACCCTACAAAATTTAGACAAGTGCATATCTTCTAAATTAATTTATATTTTCCAACCAATAACACATGATACATTAAATGATATAAACTTTAGAATAAAAGTTGTATACTAATTTAGATATGGTGGAGGGACCGACCCATGCTACGTACTTATATTTATTGTTGGCCATGGAAGTACTTACTTCAATGACCCTGAGACCATATATGTTGTCTCATTTTTTTTGTACTACTCTATATATCATCAATTTTTATTGGTTAAAAATAATTATTTAAATTAAAATTATAATTATTAAATATTTTTTTGATTAATCACACCTCCTGACACAAAGTTATGAGACAGCTCGATGTTGCTCCCAAATGACCCTTACCCATCTAGTGTAGCTCCAAGAATTTGGAATGAAAAGTGGACGTAAACTCAAAAGGAACCAAATAAAGTATACATGTGATGGATTATGAAACAAGTTACTCCTTTTTATCTTTGCGTAAGCTACTCAAAGTTACAACACATGTACACAACCAATAAAGTATATTTTATTATATTAGAATATCACATGTTTTTGACGTATGCTATATTTCTGATGTATTTGCTTGATCTGTTTAATGTTTCAAGTTTACACGTAACCATTAAAAAAGGGAATGTTTCAATGTTGCTAATTAGTACTAGCAATTCATAATAAATGAAGAAATTGGGCAGATCAAAAAAGAGAATAATAGAGTATACCAAAATCACAAAAAAGGTGGTGCAATACAGAGAGAAATTCAGCCTCACTATCAACATTAGTAGGGAACAGAATGTGGAATTGGTACAAATTCAAACAAGGTATAAAGCTATTCAATATTATATTCCAAGCATAAAAAATTGGAATATATGAGTAATATAAAATCCACCCAAACCCATCGATTCTTCAAATTTATACTTCGTATGATACACAAAGCCTATCACACCACACCAATGGGTATATATCTGTTTTCTCATATTTTATATCACTTCATATGCTTCCCATTCCCGACCCAAAAAGGTATTCTAAACTGTAATTCCAATCAAGGAATAAAATAATCTCTTAGCTTTTTTTGCCAAGCCATTCTAGTCTCATTATGCCTCAAGTATATGCTGAACCATGTTTGGGTTAAGGACTTTAACCTTTGATCTCTAACTTCACAAAACTTGTGCACCCAATCCTTAGGCTCAATTGGCTGAAACCCTAAACCAGGGGTTCTATCCTTAGATTTAAGGTTCACATTTTGCCTCCAATCCACAACATAAGCACTCACCCTCCTCCTAAACTTGTTCTTAAATTCATCCCAAGCTTGGTACTTATAATGATTCACCACCCCCTTTTCCATACTTAGTTGCTTAGACCTATACCCTTCCTTCTCATTAACCTCGAAATGATGTATCACATTCCTCAAACTGGGGTCCACCGCATCCACCAATACAATAGACTTATGTCTTTGCTCCACCCTCCTTCGACATGTGTACCCTTGTGTCACACCCTCTGTTGGATTCTTTCGTTGACCCGATGGTCCAAATTCGTTACACTGCATCGACACCTGTCCGATACGTCCAACCTTGGACATTTGTCGATGCGGCAACATTGATTTCAATGATGGAAGTTCATTTCGAGTTTTATAACTACTTCCAATCCAAGAAGGTGAAAATACGAATTCGTCTACATCAACGTACATGATCCAAGAACACAAGGCATTAGACTTGGAGTGTAGAATACTATGAGAGAATCCAGCTTCTTGTGTCTTAGGCCAAATCCAAAGCAATGTTGTGATATTGTAACCTTCTTCATGTAACTCATTAACCACGGTTTCTAAATTATCGTCGCTATTATTATCATACAATATGAAATTTTCTACACCAACCTTAGAATGATACATAACCCATTCTCTTAAAAACTTCCCCACATTATAAACCATTGTACACGCGCACAGGAAATATTTCGGTTGGGCCTGGGCTTTCATTACAGAATTGGGCCTGGGCTTGGGCCTGGGCCTGTAAGAAGCCACGGATGGAACCACGAGATTTTCTGCGATAATTTCGAGAGAAATTCCGATTTTCTCGCTTTCTGGAAATAATAACGCATGATCAGGGCGCGGACATCGGAAAACTTCTTGGACGGAGCTTGTAACGGCGGTTCTGACGGCGTTACCTTCTCCCGTCGTGAAAACGCACCGTAGCTCCGATGGAGACCTATCGTAACCCTGGCGATGATTCACACCTTTCGCGAACAAAACGACATCGTCCTCCGTGGAGAATGACTCGTACACAAGAAAGTTCCACCTCAAAAGCTCCGGCGCCGGAGAAGGATCGTTCATTTCATTCTCCGACGCTTCTGTCACCAACGCAGGCTGAGAAAATATCCGCCGCCGACGAACAGACTCCGGTAGGTCACACTTGAACGTGGAAACATTCATAAACGGTAACACGCCGGAGAATCTCGCCGGAGAGAATGCACCGTTACGAAAAACGCAGCGGTAGTTGTAATCATAATGTAAGGGTGTGTTTGGCGAAACGATTAACATAATCTCCCAATCAGGGAGAAGAATAGAAACGGTTGAAATAGAAACTTTGAAATGTATAGATGAAACGCGGCGTTTTGGGTGGCTGTATTCATTTAGAAAGAGATTATCGTCGTTGGTGTTATGGCGCGTGTCAAGGTCAGAAACGGAATCTGAATAACGGAAACGGGAAAGTGCGTTACGGGAGAGGTTAAGGGAAAAAATAGCGAAGAGAATTAAGAAGGTGATGAAGGTTAAGAGGAAAGTGGTGTTTGGTCTTCGACGCATGGTTTCTAAACGTGAATAATGTGAAGACAACGAATATTAAGGGGTAGTGTTAGTATTAATAAGGTCGTTAATGTTCGAATTTTATTTTGGAATTGAAAGGAATGGGTGTAAATGTTTGTGATGGTGGTGGATGAAATAAATAGAAAAATAAACGATCATATTCTAAAGTTTTAATGGAGAGGATGTAATATTTTTAATTATAGATTATTTTAATATTATCAAATGTGTTCTTTATGTAAGGAATTATTTCTTTCAGGTTCGTAGTTGATCATTTTAATCACCCGTAATACTTCAGTAATGTCATGTGACTTCTCCGGTCCATAACGACACTGAGCATGTCATCCACTCTCTGCAGTATTTTATTCCTCACAAAGGGAATCTCCCGCGACTCGAACCTATGACATCAGGGATAAATGATCATTTTCACATGAGTCGCTAATAGTTTAATGGTAGCAACTCATGTGAAAAATGATCATTTATACCTGAGGTCATGGGTTCGAGTCGTGGGAGGCTCCCCTTCATGGGAAATAAAATACAAGAAGTATTTAAGCTAGTGGGTGACAGTCATAGACCGGGGAGGTCGCATGACATTACTGGGGTGTTACAGATATAATGAGATCTTACATTACTATAGATTGTGTTAATTATTACCATGTCTCCCTCCATTTTGGAAGAAAAAATCAAATTTATTAGAAAAAAAGATATAATAAAGTGTTATCTAAATAAATATGATTATTAAATATGTTAATGTAAGTTTTTGTTTATATAATGTATAGAATTAGATATAATGTATGCAACTATATATAACTAATTGTGGGATGAAGGAGTGGGTGGGCAACTATTTCTATTTGTGATAGAGGAGGAGAGGTCAAGATAGAGAGAGATTGAAAGAAATATACAAAGCAAAAGTTTTTTTGATTCAATGAGAAGCTTATATGGTTTCAACTTGTTTAAGTGGAATCTAATATCAAAAGTTTTATATGTCTCTGTATAGATTTAATAAGATATAACTCATCTTATTCAATTTCTTATTAATTGATATATTAACACATTTAGATATCTGACATGATATTATTGGGCTAGTTAGTATAGAGATAGAGAAATTTTGTATGTAGGATCTAGGTTCCTTTGTGTGTTCTTCAACTAGGCTAGATATATGTGACATTATGTGGGTTTAGCATTCATCTTTCAAATATTATAAATAAACTTGAAAATAAATTATTTTTGGAGTTTCAAAATATACTTTTGGTGTTTCATAAATATAGTATCATCTCCAATGAGAAAATTGAATCCAATTATATTTTTTATTTTAAATTATTATTATTTTGACTCCCATAAATTAAATTTCAAAATAAAAATGAATCTGAAGCAAATATAATTTGAATTTCAAATAATATTTTACTAGTAATACTGAATAAAGGTTATAGTGTATTATAATTAAATAGTTATATTTGAAAATAAATTTGATGTTTTTTTAAATAAATTACCAAAAATGTATTCATTCTTAGACTATTTTTTGGAACTTAAAATCAATTTCAACCAATTTTTGAAAATGTCAAACATTCTCACTAAAGTTTTTAAACATTTTTCTGAGTCTCAAAATATAATTTTGATATTTAATAAGAACAATAATATTTCAATGACAAAAATTGAGATCAGTTACATTTTGAATTTAATATTACTACTATTTTCATCATCAAAAATTAAGTTACAAAGTAAAAAAGGAAAATAAACCAAAAATTATTTGAATAATCATATTTATGGCGAGACTCATTACAATGAAACATGACCAAGTCATGGGTTTGGGAAGAGTGAAGAGTCACAAGTGAGACAACACATCTTGAACCAAAACCTTAAGGCATTAGTTTTATGGGTCTTTCCTTCTTATAAACTATTTCACTCCTCCCCACATATCCAATGTGAGACTTCACACTTAAATGAACTCAGCAATATCTTAATCAAAGCATATAAGTATTCAGAATAATAAACATGTACAATTACAAAGTACAAAGAGGTTGAGATTTAAACATAACTATTAGGCAAGATATCGAAAGTTACTAATATAAGTCCAATATTAAGTTAAGTCAAATAGAATTATGTGACATCATAAGCAAGTAATTTATTGAAACTTACGAGTTTACAACATCCACCTTAACAAACAAATTTTTTATTTGGGTTCAACCTATTATTTTATAATTTATTATAATTTCTTATGAAATAAGAATAACATTTGTTTTTTCTTACAGTGACAAACATAATTTTATTCTTATTTGGGTCCGACAATATCCACATTTTTCACACAACATATACATCTCTCTTCACTTTCCTGGGTTAAGAACAACTAAGAATTCTTCTTATTTAAAAACAAAAATGAAAAAATAAAAATGACACAATGAATAACAGAATAAGAATGTTATTATTCCATTAAAAACAAGCCTAAAAATAATTATTATGGTTGATCTTTATAGAGTTTATTTCATTTTGTAGTCATCAACTAGCTTAGAAGTTAACTTTGCTTTTCTGATCAATCAATTATGAACCATGAACTTTATCTACTTTTCTATCAATAGCCTGTTATTATGTATCATCATGTTCTAATGGTGTAAAACTCGATTAAATCTCACGATAACAAAAAATAAATATTATAATATTAGTTTTTAGCATTATATACTTATGTATCTATTTTTAATAGCATGTTAATTGGTGATTGGCTCTCTAGATTGATAATCAATCCCTTTATTGTAACTTGTAAATAATACAAGTAGAGTTTATTATTATTATTATTATTATTGAAAGATCATTGGTAGCATGTTAACAAGACTAATTCAACACTTTTGCTTTCACAAGTTTGAAAACTAGCATTAAGGTGATGCAATGCACATGTTGTTAATTTTTTATATTTATCACTTACTGATTTAGTATTTTTTTTTAATGTGGCACAACTTATTAATGATAAATAATATTTTTGTGACTTGAACTTTAAAAGGTTTAATATGTTATTGTTTAGGTGAGAATTCTCCAACATGTAACTTGAACTTTAAAGCTTTGGACAAAATTTGAAGTAAGTTGATAAAGTAATTTACTTTGCTTGATCCACATTCACATATAAAGTTTAAAATTCATGTTAGAGAAAGCTTCACCCATTCCCATTCCATTTCCTACTAGGTTCTTTTTGCTCACTAAATGCAAAAGGATGTTATTTAATGATTATAATATCTATGTATTTTTATTTATAGTTTGATATTATATCACTCACCATTCATTTGTATTAGTTTATTTAATAATCAATAATAATTAAATATAAAATAGTATATGATATATTAATAGTGTATACAAAATTGACACTGTTAACTTGTATATTTTTTCTTCATTTATAATAAAATTAGTGTTATTAATATCAAGGTTAAAGGTACCCGTATAGTGCTTCAACTGATGGTTCACTAACTAAACCACATATCAACGAAGTTAGATATACATATATAATATACCAACATTTATCTTGAAAAATCAATATTTTTTTTTTTTCATTAAAAAATAAAATTTGACTGATACAACTGACATGATTCAACTAAAAATAAGCTAGTATGATTGATTTCAACCAATTTTAGTCAATTTAACCAATATAATTATTATACTATACCAATATTGGAATCAATTCACCGATTAAACTGGTGGCACAAACGAGTTTTTATAACACTACTTTTGTGGGAAGGATAGGATTGCGATTTGGGATGGGAAAAAGGTGAGGAACATAAAAATAGAGAATTGGTGAGGGCAAGGAAGTAAAAACATAAAGATGGAAGTGATGATGGTGGGACCGTAAAATTTATAAATGCTCACAAAACTGATAGTGAAATATAGAGAGCGATTCCCACCAATCACGCGCTGACATTAATGCAAACAAAGTGGAAATCGAATTCATAAATTAATAAATAAATTTTTTAAAATATTAAATAAAAAGGACAAAGACTCCAATAATACTAAATACACCAATTATTTATTTATTTCAAACTGTGTGAAATACAGAGAATAGAAAATTATATAGCCTTTTCACTTTTCAGTCCATCATTAACATATTGCATTAAAAGTGTGAGAGCTTTTTAGGGTAATTGTGTTGTGTTTATCACAATTTTTTGTTAGTTTCTAATGTGTTAGTTATTAATTTTTAAATAAAATTAGTATAAATAATAAATACATATAAAAAATACTATATGATATATTATGTATTACTTTCTCATACTTTGTTAAATATGTACAAAAATATTTGTTAGAATTCAAGTATATGATAATATATCGACTTACAAAACTAATGTGAAAGAATTTCATGACTTAATATCATATAGAACTTACTATTTTACTTGTGAAGGCAGTGTTTGCTAATTTTAGATTTGATTTGGATATTTTTATTTTGACGAGATTGACATAGAGAGGGAAAAATGCGAAATCCTCTCTCACTCTTCGACTAGGGATTCGGATCTTGTTGTTCTTCATTCAAAATTGTGTTGAGTGAAATGAGTTGCTTCTCTTGCATTTGTTCTCGTCGTAAAGATGTTAGTAGAATCCAAATTGACAAGGCTTCTCGATCTGCTTCTTCAGGTTTTAATTTTTCCCCATTTTATTACTATTTTATTCTTCAAACCTATTTATATATATATATATATAATATTAATTATATATTAGTTGTAAGGCTATTTAGATTCTATCTCAAAACCAATTGACAATGAGATGAGGAGCTTATAAGTGTTTAAATCAGTCCCGAGTCAATGAGGTAGGCGATGTGAAAATTACTTTCTAACATACCCTCTTCACATAAGCCTGCCGGACAAGGCGAAAAGTTACATTTGACCACTAACTAAATGACATCTTTTTACCCATGATAACCGGAAAAAAGTTGAGCTGCGGCTATGATACTATGTTAAGTTTGCATGTCAAAACCAATTGATAATGAGAGGAGTAGGCTTACATGTGTTTAAATCAAATCATTTCCATGACAATGAGATAGGCGGTATAAGACTTACTTTCCAACAGATCCCAGCATGACCAAAAGGTCAAGAATTCGACTACCGGGAGCGACACTCCTTGTTGGGAGGGACAACACACAATCCGAAAGAGAGATTAGTTCTTTATCTGAAAGGGGAAGATACGCTGGTAGTACCAAAAAAAATGGGGTGGGCTAGATGCGCAATTTATTATTATTTTCTACATTGAAAGTAGAGTTAGGTTGTATTAAAAGATAAACTTGAATTGTAGTTAAATCACGTTTATTTTCTCAATTTTGTTGCAGAGGGTGAAAGGAAGAAGGAATACTCAAATGTGAAGAGAAGTACAGCAGCAGCAGCTAGTTTTGGATTCAGGGAGTTAGCAGAAGCAACAAAGGGTTTCAAAGAAGTGAACTTGATTGGTGAAGGAGGTTTTGGAAGGGTTTATAAGGGTCGTCTCTCTAACGGGGAGGCAAGTATTTTCATAATTTTAATTATAATGATAAATCTGACTTGTATCTGAATGTTTGAAGTGTCTTTGATGTACAGATTGTTGCCATAAAACAATTGAGTCTTGATGGTCATCAAGGTTTTCAGGAATTTGTCACTGAGGTTCTTATGTTAAGCCTATTACACCATTCTAATCTTGTGAAGTTAATTGGCTACTGCACTGATGGAGATCAAAGGCTTTTGGTTTACGAATACATGCCTATGGGATCCCTAGAAGATCATCTTTTCGGTAACCTTATGAATTGTTTTTCCTGTCTTACTTGCACTATTTTAGTCTGTAGTTACACAACTTTGTGACTATTATGGTAACCTTATGGTGTGTGACTAATTAAGGAGTGTTTTGCCTATAAACTTAGTCCAATATAGAGAGAAATTAGATGCATTCTTTACTTTCTAGGTTTTGTCAATAATGTCAATATCAGTGACTCACTATATGAGTGAGTATAAGCCTCAAAATTTGTAACACAAACAAGAAGTTTCTTTTCCTTCATACAATGGTGAAAAAAGTGCCTTCCCTCTTTTTTGTTTTCTTCTCATGGGATTTATACTTATCTTCATGTAGAGAGACCTTTAACAGCTTCTAGTTTTTCAGTCGGAATGGTTTTGAACTCAGATGTTTATATACGTCCTAAAAGTGGATCCCTGTTGTTATGTGTAGATTTAGAGATCAATGCTTTGTAAAGAACATGATTTACGATAGTGCATTATGGCATCGTCTGATCAATGTAGCTGACTCCACCTAGTGAGACTAAAACTTGGTTGTTGTTGTTGATATTTAAGAACATAAATGTCTTGGCTTATGAGAAGAACAAATTAACTTTTTATTTGGTTGCAGTTGCATTATTAGGAATTCCTCTTAAAATGCATACCAAAATAGCTTCTCCTTCACATGATTAACTAGACCAACCAGGTTATAACTTATTTCTTATTTCAGATAATAACCAAGGAAAAGAGCCATTAAGTTGGAATGTTCGGATGAAAATTGCTGTTGGGGCTGCTCGGGGCCTTGAGTATCTCCACTGTAAAGCTGATCCGCCTGTTATTTATCGAGACTTGAAATCAGCGAACATCTTATTAGATAATGAATTCAGCCCAAAACTGTCAGATTTTGGGCTTGCCAAACTTGGTCCTGTTGGAGACAAGACCCATGTTTCAACCAGAGTGATGGGAACATATGGATACTGTGCGCCAGAGTATGCCATGAGTGGCAAATTAACTCTTAAATCAGATATCTACAGCTTTGGTGTGGTTTTGTTGGAGTTGATCACCGGACGTAGGGCAATAGATGGAAGTAGAAAACCCGGGGAGCAAAACTTAGTTTCATGGGTAAATGTTTAATTTTTTAAAATTTCCCTTCGAGTGTGTTTGTCATTTTTACATACAAGCAATTTCTTCTAGATTCCTCCTTCCACCAGAATAATTGGGCACATGTTTTATTTTATATGGGAAAGGGTGAAAAGGCTAGATGTGTAATTATAAGCATTGATTTATGATTACATAGAGTATAACATCAATTTGGTTCTTTTAATTGACACACTTAGCCAATTTGGTCCATAACTTTGCACATTGTTAGTCAACAATATGGTTCCTTGCCAATTTGGGAAATTGATGTCATGGACCAAATTGGCTGCCAGTGTGCAAAATCGGCGACTAAATTGCCTATCTCGTAATATCAATGATGTTCTATTGGATGGTATATGTTTCTTGCCTTCTCCATAAGTCATATTATATTATGCCACTATGTCTTCAACACTTCAGCTTCTTCACATGTAAAATTACTTCTTACACTTGTTACTTTGGTTTCCAGTCTCGTCCATTTTTCAGCGACCGGAGAAAGATTACGCTAATGGCTGACCCTCTTTTGCGTGG
The DNA here is from genome assembly GCF_001865875.1 of Lupinus angustifolius. Lineage (NCBI taxonomy): Eukaryota > Viridiplantae > Streptophyta > Magnoliopsida > Fabales > Fabaceae > Lupinus > Lupinus angustifolius. The sequence goes on along the minus strand of NC_032011.1, from coordinate 25,003,158 downwards.
AAACTTCCCAGTGCGCTGTTTGCATCAGGCGATTGCTATAACTGCAATGTGTCTCCAGGAGCAACCAAAAGTTCGTCCACTTGTTGGTGATATTGTTGTTGCGCTGGAGTACCTAGCTTCTCAGAGTAATACACGTGATGTTCATAGACATGGTGTGCGCAACGCACAGCCGCAGCCTTCAGAAATAGACAGAAATTAATTTTCACAGGTATCAGATTCTAGATTTAGTTCAATTTCTGAATGTGGTTTTGAGTACATAATTCCTTGTTAGTATGATCTATGTAAGTTCCCCATGTATCTATTATGAAAGTTTTAAAGTGGTGTTGCTTTAGTTAAACTTATTGGCATAGCAAAAGTGAATATAAATTTATTTCCATTGCAGTAATTATGATTCTTATTGTAGTACTTTAATCCATTCTTCTGGTCATCCTACATTGGTCTTCAATCATTTTTATTCTATGTAGTGTTATTTATGAAACCCACTTTCAAAAATTAAAACAACCTATTTTGTATAGGCATAGATAAACCAAGAAGTTGTTGGTCTAATTTGATGTAAGACCCGTTAGATCACCATCACCAGAAAAGGTTAAAGAGTTCGATTTCTGATAACGATACTTGTTGGAAGGAATAATCACGTACCCCGAAAGGGATTAATTTTCGGATATCTTTAGTAGTAAAAAAGAAAAATATGGGCATAGATAATTTTGCAATATGCCAAAATCAACAGCTTCATAAAGTTGTCTCCTCCGACTTTTAAAATCTTGACATGTATCATATTTAATTAATTTATATAAAATTATTTTTAAAATTAAATAAAACATTACAAATGTTATACTTTTACTGGTTAGGGAGATAAATTTGAGGATATACTTTATTCTCTTTTCATTTACCAATCGCATAGAAAGTAGTAAACTTTACTTCAGAATTTTGGTCGGATTTGTATGGATTTGATAAGTCAGGATATTTTTTTATAAAATAAAGTACACCTATAGTGAGTCATTTAGTATACAAATCAATTTATTTTTTCTTTGTAAATGTGGAAAAAGTAATATGTAAATCAATTTAAGTTAAATTAAGCCATTTAGTTTTAAGTGATTCTAATTTCTAACCATAATCTATAACCTACGAAGCATTAAATCAACGTCCAAAATATAATAAGGTATTATACGTGTGTAATATAAAAAATATAATTGAATGAGTTAAAATTTATATGTTTTTTTATGATGATGCGGCATATATTTATATATTAAGAGGTAAATATAAGCATACATCATGTTAGCAATTTTAAACAATGCGAGCCAAATTGATTTTACATATATCCTACCTTTTAGTTTCCTCTTTATCCAATTTTTTATTTATCTATTTACATTTTTGTATGAAAAAAGTTCTAAAAAATTGATACAAATGTCTAGGAGATGTTTAAGTTAGTTAAATGAGTTAGTTAAGTGTGTAATTATCCAAATTGATAGAAAAATTATAAATTGAACACATTATATAATTTGTTGGACACATATTAGAGAGGTGTCCAAATAATTGGATGTTAAATAAATTCGGATAGTTGAATATAAGGACAACAAATGTGTTGTCCCATTTTTTGTATCACTCTATGTACCACTAACTTTGATTGATTAAAAAAATATTTAAATTAAAATTTTTATTATTAAATATTTTTTGACTAAGTACACATTCTGACACATAGAGTAACACAAAGATGTGATACAATAAATGTTGTCCAAATATAATTGCTAGTGGAAATGTGGATAGTAGATACTTTCTAGTCTATAATAACTAAACTAACATTAATGAATAAGGTTACCCTAGTTTTGTTTCTTTGCTTGGTCGTTTAGCCCCTTCACTCATGAAAAGAAGGTCATGTCCACATGCCTTCTTAGATAAGGAAGACAAGGTTGTCCTTTAGGTACCAAACTACACTATATCTATCTATATTCATATTCATACTCACACCCATACCTATATACATATCTATCTTACCTACAACTATATGTATATATATATATATATATATATTAATCTTTTTGGTACTATTAATGGTATCCCTTCATCCTTTTGAGAAAAGAACTAATCCCTTTCGGGATTCATGGTATTTCTCTCAAAAATCGAATCCTTAATTCTTTGGTCATTCTGAGAATCTAACAAGACCTTACACACTGTGTCAATATTTATCTATATACCTCTATCTATTTTTATATCCATGTTTGTCTGATCTATCTTTATCCATATATCTAACTTGCAAAGGCCCATTTAATGACCTCTTTATAATGGGAATGGAGTGAAAGCTAGAATCTGCTTTTGGAAAGGTGTGAATGCATGTGGTTTTGAGTGATAATAAAGTCATGAGAGCCAATTATGACTTCCTCCAACATTTTTCCATTAACAACACCCGACAAGGATCACATGTCCCAAGATAATTATGTCTCTATGTACCTGACTAATCAAACTATATAAAATAATATGAAAATATTAATTTATATTATTATAATATTTCTTTTTAATGAAGTTAAATTTTTTAATTGGATAAAGACAACAAGTATAACAAGAATAGGGACAAGTAATACTATCCTTACAACCCCATAAGCAGAATGCCCCCATTATTCTAAAGCACTACTATCTCACAAATCACCACTTAACACATCTTCACAAGTAGGTAACACCATTGATAAAATAAAAAATATATAACACTAATAACATAGGTAATCTATCTTTTATGGAACTATATAACAATATTTTTGTTTGACTAGGGATACTTTATACAAATCCATTACTCCATAAGTATATAATTTGACAAGTAAATCTTAAAGTGCTTGATAATATCACAAAATTATAATCAAATTATTTGATTAGAAAATAAAATTTATATGTTTAATAAAATAGTTTGTTTAAAATAGCTCATATATATATATATTTGACAACTACCTTTAAATAGTTTTTAACCTATAAATTTGTGGCCTACAACATTTTGCATCAATCAACTAACTTATTTTTTAGTCTTTTCCAACAATTTTGAATCAATCATCTAACTTTTCAACTTTTGGTCTTCAACTCCTAACACATTAACTTTAAGTTAGCTTATAAGCTTTTGGTTAGTTTATGTTGTCTCAAACAAAACCTTAATATCTTATGTCTAGTTTAATCAATTAACTTGCAAATTATCATTTTTTAACCTCCTTACTTTTAATCTTACAACTAATTTTTGGATATCTAGCTAACTTTCTAAAACCAATTGTATGAAACTTATGAATTTGTTAGTCACCAATTCACTTGTCATTGCTAAACACCAAACACCAAAGAATATGAATACTTTATTATAATTATGTCTCTATATCTCTTCTCAATCAACTCTATCTAAATTATATAAAAATATTACTTTATGTTCTTATAATTTTTCATTTTAATTAAGTTACATATTTTCATCGACGAGACAGAAAATATGGAGAAGGTAGAGGACAAACAATCTTTCTTATAACAAGACGTTGATCTAATAACGTAAGGTTTTACTAGATCCCTAAGGTCGAAAGTTCAATTCCTATGAGCGACACTTATTGAAAGAGACAATCACGAACCTCGAAATAAACTAATTTCTTACCCAAAAAGATAAAAATATACCCTTAATAATATAAAAAAAAAGAGTTCAATAATCCTATTCTTATTCCTACTCCTTTAGTTGTCATGGGACTTACTCATCACTAGCCGCACAATGTGCATTAATGATGTTGGGTTTGGGGTGTAACCTGGTCCCACATCTAGAATCTCTTCAGTTTCACACTACCCATCATCAATTCCACTTACCTATATGATTCAATTCTCTGCTCTCAAATTTAGTACTATTTTGTCTATCTTATTATATGCATGAATATTTATATATACTCAGAGAAAAAGATGTATACACCAACTGCGCAAAAGTTTTTGACACTGTCACTCTATTATCTATCATTTATTTTCAATTATGTTTGACTTTTCACAAAAAGTAATCCAAATAAATGGTAAATAATACACTGATTGTGTATAATTCTTTACACTGTCAGTACATCAATATTACACACTCATGTACTTATGCAAGTTACACCATAATTGCTCATCATAATGCTATATGCTTTGACTATCTTTAATTCCCTTCTTTATATATTTAGGTCCATGGTCCAGTGCATGTAATCATAAACATGTATACAACAACTAAACACATGCCATGCTCACATATGGTAATTAATTTTCAATATTTAGGTAAAAGGGTATGTTAATTAACAAGCACTAGTTTAAGGTATGTTTGTTAAGAACATAGCACAATAAAATCTTTAAATCAAAAGTTTTTTTTGTTGAATTTTTAAAAATATTAAATATGCTGAGAACAATGTAATTCATTTAGCTAGTTTCGTTAATCGATTAAACAATATGTTATTTCTGTTATAAAAGACATTGTAGCTGAAATAAAGAAGGTGTGAAGTACTATTCAAATTTTCCCATCTTCTTACATCTCACTCGATAATCAATTACTCGTATCTTAATCGATTAAGACATAATCGATTATTATATATATATATATATATAAATATATAAATCAATGGAAAACTATATATGTTTGCTTTTTTTAATAAGTGATTAGTTTTGCTAACTCTTGAGTATATATCAACTGTAATAAGTTTAGTCAGAATCAATGCATGCATGCATATCTATGAAGTTATTCACATTAAATTGTTGAATATATATATATACGTATGAAAACAATTGCATTTGAGTGTAAAATATCGAAATATTAGAACTATGATTACATTATTTCTTTAGAGGAAAACATATGTCGAAATCAAAGTTTAATTATCTATCAAATTTAACCATTTTACACATGAGAATTTCGTGAGGTATTGGTCTATCTACAACAATGTTTAGAGTTATTTGCTTAACATGCACGCATATGAACGCATGAGAAAACCTACACCAATGATTTTACCGAAAAAGACTTATATGAAGACGTATGTATATAAATACAATCAATAAAATCTTCACAACACATTATAAATTTAATTCTAATTAAAACTTAGTTATAAATGGTAAAACAAAAAAATAAAAATACATTTATCTTTAAATATGATGTGTTATATAAATTTATTTTTTCTCTAATTTCGTTAACACAATTCATATAATCCTTTTGTTTTCTCATCAATGTTCTAGTTTATAATTGTGGGCTAGGGAAGATTTTGAAGTTGGGGTGAGTCCAAATTTTATACACTCCTCAAATGTTTGCCTTCAATAAGGAATTAAAGTATAGATCATAATGATGATATATAAATGCTTCAAAATTCATTCATGGTTAAATTATTATCTATGATGAATGAGATATACCATGATTTTGAAGAAATATCGATATTTAACTCATCTAAATTTTTATTTTAAAAATGTCATGTTATCGGGTATCATGTCATGAAAGAAAAAAGTTAAAGATATTAGGTTGGAACTCATACTTTTTTAAAGTCTTAGTAAATATGAATTTATATATCATCTTCTAATATAAAAATTCTATGTTCAAATTCGTAAAAGACACTCATTAACATAAGAATATATATATATATATATATATATATATATACTTGCCAAGTAAGTTTCAATACCGATTTTCGGTTGGAAACCGGCTCCGCACTGTTTTCGATTTCATGTGATGTTATTTGATGAAAACAGGTTCTTCAAGGAATCTAGTGAAGAGGAAAGAGAGCATGCTGAAAAGCTTATCAAATATCAGGTTGGTTTAAATAGATAAAACATTTCTAAAGTTCTCTTATAATAACTTCATATGACTTATTTGTCTCTGATTAAAATGTTCAGAATATTCGTGGTGGAAAAGTAGTACTTCACCCTATCAAGAATGTTCCCTCAGAATTTGATCATGAGGAAAAGGGTGATGCATTGTATGGTATGATTTCTTTACAAACTTTTCTATTTCTCAATGCCTTATGAACTTTTTATAAGCTCCATTTAGCTTATTTTAATAAGCTTATGAAAATAAAGCTCTTTCAGCTTATTTCAAAATATATCTTATTTAAGCTGTTTATCAAATGCACCATTGATCATTTCTTTAAGCAACTTTTGCTCTATGCAGCTATGGAGTTAGCTTTGTCTTTGGAGAAGTTAACAAATGAAAAACTTCTGAATGTGCACAGTGTAATGTCTTCGGCTGCATAATTTGTCCCTTAATTCTGATCTAAAGTTGAATGTGCACAATGCAATGTCTTTCTTATTTTGATCTATACTTGTTAAGGTCAATTAATCGACGATCTGTGAATAATAGGTGGCCGGTCGGAACAATGACCCTCAGTTGGCAGACTTCATCGAAAGCGAGTTTTTGGCCGAGCAGGTGAAACTCATCAAAATCATAGTGTGGCTGGAAATAGAAATTTAGAGATAAAATTGTGTATTTCCCTTACATTACTACCACAAATACTAACAAAATTTGTTTACTATTGTTTAGGTGGAATCAATTAAGAAGATATCAGAGTATGTGGCTCAGTTGAGGAGGATTGGAAAGGGTCATGGTATGTATATAGATACCATCATTCTAATGCACGAGTCTCAGGGTCGATACTTAACTGAAAATCAGGCCGCGATTAGGAAAATACCCTTTGGTTTCTCTAATACAATTTTTGTTTTTGTGGCATTTAGGTACTTGGCACTTCAATCAAAGTCTTCTCCATGAGGGAAACACTGCATGAATTTGAATAATCTTCATGAATAGTAGTATTGGTTTAAATTTAGTCTTTTCTTAAGTTCTGGTTTGTTTTCAATTGTAGAGAAGTATGTAACTACTTTTCCTTAGTACTGAGATTTGGAAACTTAAGAGTATTGTATTTTGCTAATATCAAATGTAATTGGCTATAAGCCATTATCATGCAATCATATCTATTAGCTTCTTTTCAATCACTTTGTCAGAAATAAGTGATTTTGGCTATTTAAGATTTAAAAGAAACTTGTTATGGTTAGAAAATTTTGATGTGCTGGTAGTGTTACCAATGTGTTAGGTTTCAATTCCTAGGAACGAAACTTGTTGGGAGGGGCAGCCACGAATCGTGAAAGGGATTAGAAAAATATCATTGTGATTCGGTGTCAAATGCAATTATGGTGTGATGTGATTGTGGCGGTCACTGTAACCACAATATTGTAGCAGTATCATGTGACGTGGTCTACAATTTATGTGATGTGGTCTACAATTTGAAACACTCGTACATATTTATTTTATCATTTTGCTACCAATAGTGGTGTCTTAAGTTACTTACCTTTGAGGCTTAATCCTAAAGTTTGAAGTTACTCTATGAAGGATCCTCTTAATTGGGTACATAAAAAAGCTCTTGAAACAACACCAACCTTTCCACTTTCTCATTTTCAATATCACATAGACTTTCCCTTCTCTTACTTTTAGTCTACATTTTTATACATGCATCATGCCATTAAAACTTCATTGGCTTCAAGAAAAACAATAAGATGAATCATGACATAGAAGAAAGCAACAAAAAGGAAGACAAGGCCTTTTTGTACTTCATGATTTAGTCTATTTGCATAAAATATTCATGATAGAACTTTACTTAAGTTTGTTCAAGAAAAATACTCCAAGGTCAAACCAACCATTAGGTAGTGACAAGATTTTTTTGATGAAAATTCATTTGGATTTTGATTTTGCTACTTACCCATCTCACCAAATGTTCTCAATTTGATTGCATTTAAGTAGAATGGTTCATTCACAATCAAAAAGTAAAGATACAATCAAAGTATTAATATAATGGTATAAGACCTGTTAAATCTCTAGCAAGAGACACTTAAGAATTCGATTTTTGAGAGTAACAATCACACACCCCGAAAGAGATTTGTTCCTTCCGATGAATAATACCTTGGTAATATAAAAAATATAGAAGCCTAATGTCTCACCAAATTCTAAATTGCAACACCACATGACAAACTATCATAATCTAACTCTTTTATCATCTCCATCAAACAAGTCCTTAACAAATTGAGAATCACATTACCCCTCCGACTCTGGAAAATAAGAACAATTAATATGAATCATTAAATTAAGACACTTAATTATTACACCATTAAATAATTGACAAGATTCATATGATGCAACAATCATGAACTTATCTTATTCCAAATGTCATTACAAACATCTAGGGTAGGGATCTTCAAGTTGTCATATTCAAACTTCTCAACTGATTTTTTATCCTTTTCCACAATATCTGGAAATAAGATTTAAGGACCAACCAATTTTTGGACTTATAAAATATCATATATATATATATATATATATATATATATATGTAGATTCAAAACCCAAAGTCAATACTCAATCCGAAATGATGAAATTGATAGGCATCTATTTTAATGATGGCCACTATGAATGTATTTGACTTACCTTTTTATATATATCTTTTAATAGTTTATATTTTAAAATTTAATAGGTATGAATTTGGACCAAACTTTATGTTAATTTATTTATTGACTATGTAATGATATTTATTGTCCATCATATTTAATGGTTAAAGTTAATGCACATTAAACAAGAAGATCCTAATCATTTTCTTTAAATTCCATAACTTGTTTTTAGTTTTTGGGTTTCACATATCTGTTTCTTACTATTATTACTTTATTTCATTGCAAGATAATCATAATTATTGCTTACTTATTTTATTAAGCTTTTGCAATGCACATTAAATTGATGCATTCCGTTATTAAAATTCTATAACCTTTGGGTTTCATAACCTCAACCCTTATAAACAAGAATAATAAAAGATTTACATTATTGCTATACATTTTTTTATGGGGAGGGAAGGATAAAATTTACAGCTTAATTGTTTTAAAATTTTCCCATGAAAACATTGGAACAATAATTTGGCATGAGGAGAGACAACCTTGCCTGAAGACAAATCAATAGTTTTTTTTTGGTATAATCAAGAGTATTACCTTACCATTTGAGTAAATATCTAATCGGGAACACATCTACTATCCCACTAGTTTGTGTCACTCTATGTGTCAGGAAGTATGATTGACCAGAAAAATATTTAATAAATATAGTTTTAACTTAAATAATTTTTTCAACCAACAAGAGCTCATGATACACAGAGTGGTATAAAAAGTGGGATAACATATGTGCACCCGATCTAATCTGTTTCAGGGTGTGTGGTTGTCCTTCACAATAAATGTCATTATCATACCAAAAGTATGTGTTATCATCATAGATTTCTCACATCACTCTCATGACAACATTATATATATGTAGAAAAACATCCATAAACTTGTTCTAACATATGTTTTAAGTTGACCCAATACATTCTCATCACAACTTAACCAATATGGGTGTCATCAAGGTAATTGGCATAATATCTACCATTATATCCATTTTTGTATTAAAGTGAGTTGTTTCTTGCGTGAAGTAATGGACTAATCAGTTTCAAAATAATCGGGGTCACATATACTTATAGATGTTCCCAACTCGGACATAATTGCCTATAGTATGAGAATACTCACGAGAAACCAAAAAATATAAGTAATTGGGGTGAATTATACATAACATTGAATGAACAAAAATGTACTAAGTATATAAAATTATCAAGAGCAAGTAGTATTAGTCTTAGTTAAACCTTTGAAGATTTTCTATCTTCTAGTTCAAAATAATTACATTGAATGTGTTTAGTTAAACATTCTAATGATGGTGGACACTAGTGTTTGTGGTCGATGACTCAATGTAGATATGATTTTGGAGAAAAAGTCATTCCATCTAAAAACATAAATAACATAGTGAATGATTTGGTTTAATTGATTTACATTAATACATTCGATTTAAATATTATATGTGGTTTCAGTTCGTCTCTATTTATTTTTTAAAGAGAAAAAATGTATGTACTTTCGATGTATGAGTTTTATATATTGTTAATATATTTAATTATCATTGACTTTCCAAAAGGCAATATAAATGAATGATAGATGATGTAATGAATATATATAAATCTTTATACCCAATGCATAAATACTACAATTTTTTTAATAAGTCTATGACACTTTCAAAGTGTCAAATATAATTCACAAAAAAACATGTCTATTTCAAAATAACACATTGTTCATTTGTAAAGAATCAAATTCACATGAAAAACAAATAAGTATATCTAAGACTCCAAGTATCAAGTTTGATACACACATACATTTAATTAAATATTAATAATATCCATAATGATATCAAAATAGAACCAACTAGAAAAATAAAACAACAAAGTAGCACTAGTAAACACACATAATTTTCAATTTTTTAGAATAAGAGAATGTTAATTAATAAAGAATTACATTTTAACATTTAGAAACTATGAAAAACATACATTTAGATTATCAATCACAAAGCAATTAGATTCATAATGATCTTCAATTTTTGTTTTTATGTAATTAGTATTAAATAATACAAATAAATAATGAGATATAATGTATAAATTTTTATGCCGACATTTACTCAGATATTACAATCTCTTGTTTGAATGTGATGGTATTTAATTATCAAAAACTTTGATGATGATGATGAGGTGTGAAGATAGGTGAGACATGATTTGAAGAGTGTATTCTATAAATCCGTGTCTTTTTTGACTCATTGCCGAAACCATTTATTTCATTCTTTTTCTTTCTGCTTCACTCACATAACAACACAACACAACTTCAACACTTTTCAACATTCCCTTTCTCACATGGAACGTTCCTTCTTCTTTCTATTCCTGTTACAGGCAATTACTTCATTCTTCTTCTCATTCGCTTTTTCAATCAATGCTTTACCGTTTATTTAGATTCATATTCTGTAAACTCATTTTCTCTCTTTATTTTTCATCACTTTGTTTCGTTACTTATGAGAGAGAGAGAAAGAGAGGATAATTTTATGGATTTAATATGTATACACACACTGTGACACGGTGTAAGGTTTTTTACACTGTCGGCAAATCATCTATTGTTAATTTGTTAACTATCATTCATTCTCAAACAAAAGTAATACAAATCAACGATGAATGATGTGCTCACAGTCTAAAAAAACTTTACACTGTCAGTCATAGATTTTAACTTTGCATTGCGAATTTTGATATTGTACTCTTTTAGTAGCTATTTGTTGAAGGATATAAATGGAAACAATATTTGTTTTGGTGTAGCATGAGTTGATTTAATTATTTCATGTGGTTCTGGCTATGTTGGTTTGAATTGGAGTATGAAGGATTGCTTATATTAATTGAGACTTACGTGATTCATGTTTTGCAGCTATGTCTAATTTTATCATTAGCAAAAGCAGACAATTTGGCTACAAGACTTGTTTCGACATCCGGCGATACAACTTCGGGGTAAGCCTTCTTTATATAGCACAATTTACAACAAGGATAGCTGCATAGGTGGATGGTTTTTTACAAAATAATTGTGAATTGATGTATGCCGAGGGTGAGCCTTGGCGTATTAGTAAGTTTGTTGCCTTGTGATCTGGATGATGTTATAGTGCGTATTTGTTTGTCGGGGTAAAATTGCATAAATCGGCAGTCTATGCTTCCCAGGCTCTACTGCGTGGGAGCCTCATCCTAGTGGATGCCCTTTAATCGATTGATGTATGGGTAGCTGTCCTCCAATTCTGCAATTTGTATATCTATAGCACTTGGATAATTTTCTTGTCCATATAGTTACTACCTGCAGGACAGTAATTGAGTTTCTGTTTATGACGTATAAAACAGAAGTTATCAAGTTCATTTCCTCTTATATACAGGGAAAGGCATTCTGAGAACTATTGTGCAATGCATGACATTTGCGGAAAGCGCAGTGATGATAAAGTATTGAACTGTCCATATGGTTCTGCAGCAGTGAAGGTATATTTGAGGAGCCCTTTTATTTTTCAGGCTACTAACCCCTACTAAATAGATTCATATTTTTAAATAAAAAAATCCATACAGATTTTCTGTTCTACGGCATAATGTCATTATGAACTTTGATATATGTCCTTATAAGCATGATAGGTGCATCACATCTTCTAGCTTGAACTTTGAAACCTTTCAAGATTTGACAATCTCGTGAACTCTTTTTTACCCAGCCAAATGATTTGTTCTCATCAAAGATCCAAAGTTTATGCCCAACAATTACAGGGAATGTTTGTTGTACAGAAGCTCAGTTCGACACATTAAAGACGCAAGTCCAACAGGTAAGCCATTTATTGAAATTTATATTATTGATGCATATTCATCATGAGCAAAATTTGAATTGACCCTACAACCTTGTTTTCTCATTATTTATATTTAAAAGATTTATGGATAAGCGTGGATACTAATATACTTACTATTAATGGCTTGTCTTTATATGTCTCCGCATCTTCCTGATTCATCATGCTCTTCCCTCAATATTACCAGCTTCTTGACAATGTGATGTATTTCCTTTTAATTTATTGTACATTCTGGCAGGCAATTCCTTTTCTTGTAGGTTGTCCTGCATGCTTAAGAAACTTTTTGAATCTGTTCTGTGAGCTTACATGTTCTCCAAATCAAAGTTTATTTATCAATGTGACTTCAGTTGACAAGGTAAGATACTGGACACCCCTTTCAGTTTATTTAATCATCTTGCACTATACATGCAATTTGTTATTTATCATTCATTAAAACAGTAAGATATTCATCTGAAATATGTTTCAGCTGTTATTTTTTCTTTGCCTTATATTATAAATTTTTCTTATTTTATCCAAAATCTGCTTGTAGACGCCGTAAAACTATAAGTAAAAGTATGAGACGGTTCCTCTTTGGTACAATATTTAACAAATTTGAACTACTGAGAAAACACTTTTCAGTGATTTTGCTCTTGCAGTAGTTTTTGAATGTAATTATTACTGATAGACTTCAGCTGTTACAATTTTCAGGTTGGTGGTAATTTGACAGTGGGAGGGATTGATTATTTTGTAAATGATGCTTTTGGTGAAGGGTTATATGAGTCCTGCAAGGAAGTAAAGTTTGGCACCATGAACACTCTAGCTCTACAATTTCTTGGGGCAGGTGCTCAAAATTTTAGAGGTAAATTGTATTTTTAAATATTTAACCATATATCGTTCTTATTTCTCATATTTGTATGATTGTATCAACCATTTCATGTTGCCGTGATGAGTTGTAGAAACATAAATCAATTTAATGCATCACAAATGCTCTGCATATGGAAAGCTATATGTCTTTGAAATATATAACTTATTTTCATTGCTGCTGTGTATAGCGGAGAGAATTAAGAGTGAGATGCAGATGGATGCATCAGAATTCATGGTTTATCATTTTTTATATTTGTTTTACAACTCTCTAGAAATGATAATAATAATAATAATAATAATAATAATAATAATAATAATTGCAATGATGGAGACAAACATGTTGTGCAGCTTTCGAGTATAATACTTGATTCTGTAAGACATATTATAGTACATTATATTTTCTTTTCAAGGTAACCTTTCTGGATTGTCCCTCTTTAACTGAAGTTTTGTATACCGTTGTCCCTCTGGATTGTCTCTTTAGCTTGAAAGGCTTGATGCTTATACTGAGACTGATTTTGGCAGAGTGGTACGCTTTTATTGGTAGAAAAGCAGCCCTTAATAGTCTTGGTTCACCATATGCAATTACGTTCCGTCCAAATGCAACCATGTCATCTGGCATGAAACCTATGAATGTTTCAACATATTCATGTGGTGATATTTCTCTTGGATGCTCGTGCGGTGACTGTCCTTCATCTTCAGTGTGCTCTAGTTCACCTTCAACAACCACCCGTAAGAAGGATTCCTGCTCCATTAAAGCTGGGTCTTTAACGGTAAGGGAGCATATAATAAGGGTTTTGATATTTACCAGGTGCATTTATTTGTTGTTCTTGATGAATAAAATGTGGTTTAAGCATACTGTGCATTTTTAACTAACTTGAATTTTATCTCTTGACATCTGTAGGTGAAGTGTGTGGATTTGATTTTAACAGTCTTATACATCATACTGATTTCTGTGTTCTTGGGTTGGGGATTGTATCATCGGATAAGGGAAAGAAAACTGGCATACAGAACAAGACCAGTGTCTAATATCATTAGTGGTGGTGTGCTTCATTCTCTTGACAGGGAGAAGGATGAGAACCTCCCAATGCAAGTTCATGTTAGTATAATGTGTCTTCATTATAGTCATGTTTGACAATTATCTCTCCTTTTACAAAAATTGTTTTCTTTTCTTCCTTATGCATGCTTGTCCAACTCTGACTTTGTTTTGCCTAATTCTGATAATGATAAGATGATGCAAGATGTTGCACAAAACCGAAATGAGGTCCAGCTCTCAGCAGTGCAAGGATACATGTCAATCTTTTACAGGTCCATTGCCTTTGCTATCAACATGCATAAACTCACATAGATGGTATCTGACCTCATGTTTGTTAATATGATCAGGAAATATGGATCATATGTAGCTAAAAATCCAATTACTGTCTTGTTTTCATCTTTGGCTATAGTTCTTCTACTCTGTCTAGGTCTAATCCGATTCAAGGTCGAAACACGGCCTGAGAAGGTAAGCAACAGATAGTTGCTTTCTATTCTTTAAAATGTTCTGTTTAATTCTAGTATTCTACTATCTTCCTAAACAAGTTGTATCCACCTGTTTGAAAGTGAAGTTTGTTTTTTTTGAACATCCGATGATGACTTATAGTGAGGGTTGAAAATAAGGTTGATATGCCATAATTTGAGATTTTTTGATGCAGGCAAAGTTTTAGTTGAAAAATTGTTTCGTGCGAGAATCAAGAAGTATCATTAACATTGTGTTATTATGGTTTAATTTTAAGTGTATAGGCTACTTGATTTCCAATTAATTCTCTTTTCTCTTATATATATGTATACTTATTTTACTCTATTTCGGAGTTTGTGGAAATAACTTCCTACACCTTTCAGCTTTGGGTAGGACCTGGGAGTAAAGCAGCACAAGAGAAACAGTTTTTTGATAGCCATCTAGCTCCATTTTACAGAATTGAACAGGTTTTTACATTGTCCCCCCTTTTTCCGTTTACTCCTCCTCATGGATCAACTTATCAAGTTCATTATCTGTATAAATATGCATCCACTCTGGCTTATGAATGTTTTTTGGATATTATTTTCTTTGGTGACTTCTTTTTTCTTTATTAAAGCTTTGCCAGGATGCATTCCTTGTCAAAATAGCATGAAGTGATGAAGCTATATAGTTATACCTGTATGACTGCAATCCATGCTAAGCAGTGTTGTGATTTTTTCTTTTATAGCTTAATGTTGAAATTAATTTGATCTTCCTTATAAGTCAAAACTAGTATACTTTCTGCAACATGGGGCAATGTGTAATCATATTCATGCAAGATTTGTTGTTCTCATCTATTTTGATGAATGAGTATCTGCCTTTTTCTTTTGCAGCTCATACTGGCAACAGTTCCAGATCATGTGAATAATACATCACCAAAAATTGTGTCAGAGGACAACATTATGTTCCTATTTGAAATACAGAAAAAGGTAAGTGTTCCATCTAGTAGTAATACCGCAATATTTTATGAATATGTTGGATTGATGGTGTTGTTGTTAGGTTGATGCAATCCATGCTAATCATTCTGGCTTGATGATATCTCTCCAAGACATCTGTATGAAGCCACTGGACAAAGATTGTGCCACTCAAAGTGTCCTGCAGGTATAGTTGTTGATTGGTAATATTTTAATGTTTCATTTACTATTGTAATAAATTTGCATGACTTTGGCTTCTCTTCATTCACATTTTTCTCCTCCCTGGTTGGCAGTACTTCAAAATGGACCCCAGAAATTTCGATGATTATGGGGGAGTTGACCATCTTAATTATTGTTTTGAGGTACCAAATGTTTACTTTACATCTTGAAGTTGATTGTTTCAGTCGATGTCCTTAATTTCAGCTGTTTTTATGAAATTTAAGTAGCTCACATCCCAAGATTTGTCTGACTGCACAATTGTATTCAATGATCAATAATGTCATTTTCTTTGTGAAAAAATCATGCTCTGAACAATGAGTGATTAAGAACCTGGCTAGCTACTGGGAGTACATTCTCTGTTGCATTTGTTCCATATTCTAACTCTTATTCTAATATGATATCACAGAAAATTACTGTTCGAAGAATATTTACCAGTGGGTCTCATGCATTTAGGAGGGTGTCATTTTGATCAAAATCCTTTTGAATGTTACTTGATTGACTATATCTTGGGGAAGTTGGGGATAGGGCATGCATGGCTGGAGTTTCTCGCTTGTACTCAATTATATATTGCATTGGTCGGTACATGCATTTCGGAGGGTGTCATTTTGATCAAAATCCTTTTTAATGTTACGGTATTGATTATGTCTTGAGGAACTTGGGGAGAGGGCGTGCATGGCTAGTGTTTCTTGTCTGTACTCCTTTACACATTGCATCAATTTTAGATTTATAGCAATGATGAATAAACCTTTGCCTCCTCTTCTGATATCAGTGATATGGTATTTTCTGGTTCTTGCCATCTGGAGATGTCAATTTGAAAATTTGTCCATGACACATACAGTTACACTATTATGTATATAAAATCAATGCAAAATGATTTGATTATTTTATAACTATGTATGTTCAGCATTATACCTCAGCAGACCAATGTATGAGTGCATTTCAAGCTCCTCTTGATCCAAGCACTGTGTTAGGAGGTTTCTCTGGGAATGATTATTCTGCGGTACTTTCTCTACCCTTCTAGCTTCTGAATAAATTTGATTTCGTCAAGCATATGATAACTATACCATGACTTATTCAAGACAGGCGTCTGCGTTTATCGTAACCTATCCAGTAAATAATGCTATTGATGAAGAAGGTAATGAAACCACTAATGCAGTTGCTTGGGAGAAGACGTTTATTCAGTTGGTGAAGGTATTTATATTTATACTTGTGTATTCTCATTGATGAGTCACTGATACCTTCATGGTCGTTTGGTCTGTTTATGAATCAAGTCCCCATAGAAACTTGTCCTCATAGTTGGTCTACTCTATATTTTAACTTTTAAGCTATAGTAGCCCATTTGCTTCCTCAGAAAGGAACTAGGTCAAGGTTGCTGCAATGGTATCCATCCCTAGGAAGTAGTTGATGCGGGTTTGGTTCCAGGTGAGTCTTACACTTGGTTGAAATTTACCCCAAGACCCTCCCCTGTAGAAAGAACAAGTAAAAAATGCAGTGTTATAATAGTTGTCTGCTTGTCCTTTGTGATGTGACATGGACGTGTATCCTGCAATTGGTCCATTGCCAATTCTACCATTTACTCTATTTTTCCTGCTTTCCTGTATTAATTATGTCCTTTGTGATAGGATGAGCTTTTACCAATGGTGCAATCACGAAATTTGACACTTGCTTTTTCCTCTGAAAGCTCGATTGAGGAAGAGTTAAAAAGAGAAAGTACAGCAGATGCTATTACTATATTGGTAATATCCCCTTCTTTTTATTTTGATATTTGCTTTTTCCAAAATAATATTGAAAGAGGAAGCTAAATATTTTGTCTGAGCCTCTGAGGCATGTTTGTGGAATTATGTAAATGAGTTATATGTCAAGTATTTCAAAAATATTTGCAACATTCTCTGTTTATGGGTGTAAAATTTTGATCTTTGTATTGTACTTCATTTTATTGCAGATTAGCTATCTCGTGATGTTTGCTTATATATCTCTTGCTTTAGGGGATGCACCACATCTTTCTTCTTTCTATATTTCATCTAAGGTGCAGTCTCAACCACAGTATCAAGCCATCTTTCTTTTCCCTCACTTTTGTCATTAGCTTCCCTACTCCCGAATCCTTCTTTGTGCTATGGAATTAATATCTGATTTGAAGAAGCTTATATTTATGGGAATCGGTGTCAACAATGTACCTAAATATCTAATTGTATAATTTTGGATTACAGGTATTGCTTGGTCTTGCAGGAGTAATGCTTGTTATGCTGTCTGTCCTTGGATCAGTTGGATTTTTTAGTGCACTTGGTGTAAAATCTACACTGATCATCATGGAAGTTATCCCATTTCTTGTGCTAGCTGTAAGTTTTCTTTTTTTCAAAGCTATAAGATGATAGTAAAACATATTTATAACTATTGTTGTTGTTTGTGGTGTATATTGGTGGTGATGTTGTTATCGCTAACATAAAGATGATAGTGTAATATTGTCCTGTAGTACACGATTGTCCTGTTTAAATCATATGAACAACATCAATTGTTCATTGTACTTTGTCTTATAATATATAATTGCTCCAATCAAGACTGATGAACAACATGAATGGAAGTATAATTGTCCTATAGATAAATGTGCTCCTTCCTGTCCAAATATATAATTCACTGCTACACAGTTTGTATCATAATTGAACTATCTAAAGTTATGTATGATGACATACCTCCAATTATTTTGTAGCAGAAAAATTCAGTAGTGGGTAACTGATCCTCTCAAATTAAGACATATTCCAATTGACCAACGCATTATTATTTTTTATGCTTACGGCTTAGCATTTTTTTGATACTGTTTGGTTTCCGGAATCACTTTGCATTAGGTTGGTGTGGATAATATGTGTATCCTTGTTCATGCTGTGAAAAGGCAACAACTGGATTTACCTTTAGAAGGACGTATAAGCAATGCACTCGTGGAAGTTGGACCATCAATAACATTGGCTAGTCTAGCAGAGGTTTTAGCATTTGCAGTTGGGAGCTTTATTTCGATGCCTGCATGCCGTGTGTTCTCCATGTTTGCTGGTAAGTTTTTATCCTCTTGGAACTTCTTATACTTTTGAAGTATTGTGTCAACCACTAATCCTTAGCTTTCCTTCACGCTTTCTTTCACAGCATTGGCTGTTCTATTGGACTTTCTCCTGCAAGTTACTGCTTTTGTTGCTCTGATAGTTCTTGACTCTTTGAGAGCAGAGGATAAGAGAGTTGATTGTTTTCCATGCATAAAAGTGCATTCAATGCATGTGGATTTTGATAAAGGTATAACTAAAATTTTAATCTAAGTTTAGCAACGGAACGTTCATATTTTATCACTGCATATTTTTCAATTTGACTGTAAGTTTTCCCACTTTTTCTCTAATAATGTATATTTTGAGGACCAAAATGAACATGTACGGATGTACCTCCAACAGAAGATTTGTTGCTTTAAATGACTTCTATTGAAGTTTGTATTTTTAAAACATCTCAGGTGTTGGACAAAGTAAACCTGGTTTCTTGGCTCGATATATGAAGGTAATTAGCATTACCTTTTTTTAGCAATTGTTAGCCACTGGTAATTAATAGAGGACTAAAGATGATGGGTATTATTTATAAATTCTTGAAGCACCTCTTTTTAATATTTAAACTTTTTTGCATACTTTTTATATTATATAACTTCTTTTGTCGAACTATTGGTGTTGACTTCATTATGATGTTCGTTAGTTTTACTATCCTGCTGATTTATTTTTCCCTTTTCAGGAGGTTCATGCACCCATTCTGAGTATTTGGGGAGTAAAAATAGTTGTCATTGCTATTTTTACGGCATTTACATTGGCTAGCATTGTAAGTCTTCAGATTTGTTTATTTAGCTCTGAGATTAATTAAACCATACATGTTTGCGCTTTCTAATGCATTGTTTTCTTCCTTCCTATCTTTATTCTTCCCGTTTTTTGTAATTTGTTTTCATCTGAATCACATAGGCATTAAGCACTAGAATTGAACCTGGTTTGGAGCAGGACATTGTTCTTCCTCGAGACTCATATCTTCAGGTTTACTATTTTGACTCAGCCTCATGTTCTCCATCTTTTTCTATCGTTGTGCATTTATGGAAGCTATATATATGTCCTCCTGCAGGGGTATTTCAATAATATTTCAGAATATCTCAGGATTGGACCACCTTTGTATTTTGTTGTAAAGAACTACAACTACAGGTATTTTTATCCTATATTCCTATTCATGTCTGAAATTGAAATGCTTAACCTTCTCTTAGCACTTATAATGTTGAGGATGATTCATTCTAATGTTATTTCCTCGCAGCTCTGAATCAACGCATACAAACGAGCTTTGCTCCATCAGCAAATGCAATTCAACCTCTCTTTTAAATGAGGTAAGCTATTATATATATATATATATATAAACACCTATATATACACACATATATATACACACAATTGTGTGTGTGACATTTATCCGTGGATTTTGCTTATTTGTGGGACATTGGACCTTACAATTCAACCTCTCTTTTAAATGAGGTAAACCATTAGTAGTTGTTTTCTTGTGTTTTCTATATAAAAAGAAATATTATTTGATACTAAGAGAGAAGAATACAAGAAAAGGATAACACATCCTCACAACAGACCAAAAAAATACCTAAAAACTAGGGGAGGCCATGCAAGAAAACATATCAGTCCTAAAATAAACAAAGTTAACACAAGAAGGGGAATTGAATTGTGTTTACCAACTTTTTTCGTTGCTTAAAATAGTTTTGGCAAATACAAACAATAAGAAGATATAATCAATCCCACGTTACAGAGCAGGTATTGTTTGTAAACCTAGCCTCTCCAGTCTCAAACTAGACGAGTATTGTTTGCCCAGCTTGACCTGACAGTGCATGCTATCCGTCCACTTGTTTGCATTAACTATTTGTTTGAGTTGTTGTTTTCCCCTTAGTTTCCCTACATATCTGCAATAACTCGAACATCCTTGTTATGGGTGTTGTCATTTTACCTTGTAGATTGCTAAAGCAGCCCTAGTACCAGATACAAGTTATATAGCTAAGCCAGCTGCTTCGTGGCTTGATGATTTTCTTGTGTGGTTATCTCCAGAAGCATTTGGGTGCTGCAGGAAGTTCATGAATGGGAGTTATTGCCCCCCGGATGATCAGGTCTGGTTCACACATTAGTAAACTATTGATTTATTTGTCAAATCCCAATTCTGTTGGAAATATGTTTTTTTGCATGTTTTATGATAGGATTCTTGCTACATATATGATTATGATTATGGTGATTTCATAGAGAATTTGTCATGATCAGTACGAATACACTCAATGTAGCAATATGATTAATGTTCATGGATTTATATAATGTGCATGACCTAATATTTTCAGTTTAGTTACTTTATTTTGTCTCCATCGTAGTTGTACAATTTATGAATATTTTCAAAGAAGAATTAAGTAATAGCAAAGGAATGGGATCACTACCAGGAGAATGAGATTTTGCTTTATCAGTAAATAAAATTTAGCAGAAAACAAGTGCATGTGTAGGATAAGATTTTACTGAAACAGTTGAGGCATATAAAGATTTAAGGGTATCTGACGAAGTAATTTTTCTTTCCAGCCTCCTTGCTGTGCTGTTGGTGATGGTTCTTGTGTTTCAGATGGAGTATGTAAAGATTGCACAACGGTAAATGGACGTGTCTTCTGATTTTTGTTTGAATGTTTCATATGATGTGTTAGATTGTTAGAATGGTTTCTTGTTTCTGTTTGAGGCTTCAATCAAATGATATGTGGATTGTTCAGTGCTTCCATCACTCAGATCTCGACAATGATCGTCCGTCTACAACACAGTTTAGGGAGAAACTGCCATGGTTTCTTAGTGCTCTGCCGTCTGCTGATTGTGCAAAAGGTGGTCATGGAGCTTACACAAGCAGTGTTGACCTGAAAGGTTTGCTGATTTAACGATTATTTCCTTGTGTTCAAATACTATTTTTATGTCCTGCTCAACTTCTCTCGTTTAAGTCAAATTTAGACATGGGCTTCCCCTTGAACCAGTATAAGTTTGAGAGTGTGTATCATCTGACTTTGGTATGAATTATTTGGCCATGTTCTGTTTTTCAGGCTATGAAAGTGGCATAATACAAGCATCATCATTCCGTACATATCATACCCCCCTCAACAAGCAGGTAGTATTTCTATATTATTTGTTCTGTGATTACGGTAGCACCAAAGAGCCCAAGGTTTAACTGAAAACTGTTTTAGGTTGACTATGTTAATTCTATGAGGGCTGCTCGAGAGTTTTGTACAAAAGTTTCTCATTCTTTAAAGGTAATGTAATAATCAGTTCTACTTGCTGAATCAATATTTATTTTTTGCCCTTAGACATAAAGGTACAAGCAAATGGAGTTCTATTTAGAGTGAAAGTCTTGACTTGCTCATTTCTTGCAATATATGAGAATAGTTGTCCCTTGTGATTTCTTGAACGAAGAAGAATGAAGTAGCAGATTAAACTCTTTACAATGTTACTATGCCCAAAACCCCAAACTAACATTCTTTTTACTGGTGCAGATTGAGATCTTCCCATATTCTGTGTTTTATATTTTTTTCGAGCAATACCTAAATATATGGAAGACTGCACTGGTCAACCTTGCTATAGCTATTGGTTAGTATTGAGACTTCTATGCTTCTCTCTTGTATTATCGTTGATCCCATTGTGTCAGTATTCTGTGCATATTGCTGTAAATGTTACTTTCATGGAAAAAAACTGTTGAGTTAAGGGTAAGGTCAAGATAATGGATCTTGAGGATAATGAGATTATGCAACCACTTAGTTGTTGATTAAACAGTCTACTTCAATTTATTCATTATGCATGTTGATGAGCTTGTACAGTATTGTTTGATCACCTACTCATTTAATGATTTAACAGGTGCAGTATTTATTGTGTGCTTGGTTATCACGTGCAGGTGAGAATTAGTTTATTTTAGAAAATGGTTTAAGTTGCTTCCCCCACCCCCCTGCTTTCAACCTTTTTGTAGTTTATGGAGTTCAGCAATCATTTTATTGGTGTTGGTGATGATTGTCGTTGATCTTATGGTATTTTCCCGTCCTTTCAACTGTTACTGGAGCTTCCACGTTTTTGCTAATTGAAATATGTCATATAGTTCCTTTTTAAATAAATTTTTTATACCAATGTTTGATTTTTAAAAATTTCATATCACCTAATAAGCTTGTTTACTTACAAGATTATGCTTTGTAGGGTGTGATGGCCATTCTGAATATACAGTTGAATGCTGTTTCGGTGGTCAACCTTGTTATGTCAGTGGGGATTGCTGTTGAGTTTTGTGTGCACATGACTCATTCGTTTACTGTCAGTATCACTCTGCTTTCCACTTTTTCTAGTTTGACTTATCCAATATATATATATATATATATATTCTTGTTTAAAAACTAAATCTTTCACTTCTTCTCTTCTAGATTTCATTGAAATTTAATGAGAAATAAGTCTTTGAACTTGTTATTCTTTGGTTTCTGAGATAAGTCTTTTTCCAGTTTTTTCGCACAAAACTTAAATTGATAGGATCTTCTTTTATAATAATCTAATTGCATTTTGATGTATTTTTAAGTAATAATAATATCAGGAAAATCATCAAAGTGTACGATACTTGAACGGTTGAATTACATGTCATTATCATTTTTTCCTTAAGAACTAGTTCTATAAGTTTCCATGACTAAATCTTTTACAGGTAACAAGTGGTGACAAGGATCGACGCGTGAAGGAGGCACTGGGTACAATGGGAGCTTCAGTATTCAGGTGATTTTGTGCTAGCAGAAATTTATTGTTCAGTTTGTTAAGTTGCACGCATTGCATGCACAGAGAAAAGGAAATATCCTTCATTTCCTTACTGGCACAGCTGCTAAAAGTAATATTCTTCATTCTGCTCTTTGTCGCAGCTGCTAATTTTGTGGTGGAAAAATTGTACAATAAATTATTGGTTACTAATTTGTTGATGATCCTTACTGGCCACTTTTTACAAAATCATGTAGTATTCTGCTACACCAAAGAATTTGACATAGAATTAATTAATCTCCCTGTGAAGTTCATGTACTGTTTGTTCTTCAGATCTGGTCTCCGAACCAGATTATTCTAGTAAAAATTAATTCTGTGTCAAATTCTTGAATCTAACAAATTCATTCGCTCCATTTTCCTTTTAACAATCAAATTTGTCTTTCTCAACACATTTTGGTGATATAGTGTGCTGATTTCAATACCAATTTCACAGCAACTGTCACTTTTGCAACTGCATCAGCATCCACATACTATTTTGTCTTAAATTTATGTATGGAATCTTTTCTGAACTAGATTCACTGTTTTGTGCAATTGCAGTGGTATCACATTAACAAAGCTGGTTGGAGTTATTGTTCTTTGCTTCTCAAGGACAGAAGTTTTTGTGGTATTATGAGTTCATTTTCAGTTTTTACACGCACACGCACACACATTCTTTGCTATAACTAGCCATTGCCTTTTGCAGATTTATTACTTTCAAATGTACTTGTCGTTAGTACTACTTGGCTTCTTGCACGGACTTGTTTTCTTGCCGGTCAGTGTCACTTTCTTCTCAATATGTCTTTTTTATGAATGAAAATGCATTAAGTTAAATGATAAAGCACCAGATTTTCATAAACCTTAATCTTACACAAGATATTGCACTTCATTTTCTTTATGTATTGTTAAATTCAATAAGCTGTTTGTTTACACACAAAATTGCCACATCATATACGTCTTTAGCAAATCAGTGACAGAATGCACACAATTCACGTTCATTTCCAAGATTTAATTGTCTTAGGTTAACCAAATTGTATTGTTTAGTCAAGGATCCTGGGATTTTTTTAGTGGTTCTAGTTTGGCATTAGCTTTTAATAAAATTAAAGTTGATGTGTTTTTCCAATGTTATGAAACCCGAGCCGGACGTCAAACTGGAAGAGGTCTCGTATTAGGTTTAACCGATTTAAACAGTTAAGTCGTTTGATCTGACCGGGCGATTTCATACATAATTAATAATTTTTATCTATAATTATATAATTATATATAAATGTAAAATTTTGTATAATTAATAATCATGTATAATTATATTGAAGTAACACCTCTTCATTTTTTTGGATTGGAGTAAAACAAAAAATTAGAATAGTGTTCTATTTATTTTTAAGTGAACCGTCCGGTTTACTTTCCCGGGTTAATCCGGTTTAACCGGGTTTAACACGGTCAGACCGGAATTTCATCGGTTCAAAGCACTCCAACCCTCACTCAGTTAAGACGGTAAACCAGAGTCGTTTTCAAGTCCGGTCAACGATCAAACCAGTTGGACCGTCCAGTACGGTCTGGTTCTCACAACACTACTTTCTTCTCTTTGCTGGCAAGGTTATTATTAATCCGCAAGTTTCCGTCATAGAACATTGTTGATATAGAATTTTTGGTTGCAGGTGGCATTAAGCATCTTTGGTCCACCTTCAAGATGTACAAACAATGAACAAGGAGAAGACAGTCCATCAACTTCTTCATAGCTTTAATTTACAAGGCATTATATAGTGAGTATTGGAAAATAGTTACGAAGCATGTGTAAAGTACAAAGTGTTATAGGCAAAAGTGATTATAGAAAGTGCGCCAATTTTGACTTATCTGCCACAAAAAGACAATTGTATCATGACTCTTCTGTTAAGCATATCTTGTATGTATGGTTAAGGTGGAAAGCTTATGTACAACAAATTAAAAGGATAGGTTTGTGTTAGAAAATGAAAGTTCTTTGCTGCTATCATGACACTTTTGTATGTATTGCATATCTTGTATGTAAGGTTAAGGTACAAAGTGTATGAAAAACAAATTAAAATTGGGTTTGTGGGGAATGCAAGTTCTATTGCATATTTTAGTTTGTGCTTGGTGATGTTTATTATTCTACAAGTAGCCCTTGTTGCTTTTTTTTCCACCCTTATTTTCTTTTGGCACTATTCTATTTCAAGAATCATGTTTTGAAGAGTCAAAGATAATTAGGAATGAACGGGGTATGATGGACTAACAATATATAATTTTTTTGTACATAAAATAGAATGAATCCTTGCTTTTCTTTCTCTGTTGTATCCATACATATAACTACAAACTTCAAAGACATTCATATACAAGACAAATTTACAATCATAGCTAAAGACCAGTCACTGCTATGTAAACTCTAATGAACTTCTCAGACCAAGATTAGAAACTTGCAGAGCAAGTTTAATGGTTCTGTTCTCAGAAGATTGACAAACATCAATGCACTCCTCTAAATCTGCATCACAAGTTAGTAAAACCCACTCACAATCATCATCCAAATACTTGACATTAAATTTGCTCATGTTACTTATGTGAAATCTCATACCAATTTCCTGCAAAAGATTTTCATAACTCCAAGTCGTTGGCATCCGAAACCGGCTTTTCTCATCTCCATATGTCACTTTTACTCTATGAGACTCCTCCTTTTTAGTTGCATTTCCTTTTGTTTTAGGGTGTTGTTGTTCACCAAGTGTTTCTTGGCTTAGTGATATTGGCAAGAGTTTTTCTTCATTATCTTGACTCACTAGGCTTCTAAGCTCTGCTTCATTTCTGATCCTCGTCGACGCAACATTAGCAGAATCTTCAACAACTATGGAATCTTTGTTACCTTCAACAGCATTACTTGTGTGGTATTGTTGCTCTGACATGGTAGAACAAAGATGGCTTGAAATGGAACTCTGACTGCATGACGAAGAGGGTGATTTTAAGACATCTTTTGGGCTTAATGAGTTCGGATTATCACTTTGCTTCAAGGTGGATAACATGTCCGTTCCTGATAAATTTGGAGAAAGTAGGTCCGGGAAGTTCGAATAGAAGGAATCTATTTGACATGCACCAGATGCACCTTGAACTGAGTCTATGACAAGTTGAAGTTTTTGTAAGGAGTGACCAACCTTCTTTATCTTTCGAGAAGGCCAACGCTTTATCCCATGTCGCCTGCAGATCCTTTTCAAAGTTGTAGTGCAAACTGCAAAGTTTAATTCAAAAGATGGTTTATGAACAAACTTCTGATAGATATGCACAAAGAAATTAGAAAAGAAGCACATGTGAATGCCCCTTTTTTAGCCATATAGGCAGAACTAAGATATATGTTTGCATAGTCAGAACAGAAACATATCATGGAAACATGCATGTATACGAGGCTTACCACCAATGTTCTTCGCAGCATCTTTCAGGCTTCCAGCGAAATGTTGCTGAAGAACTTGCAGAGTGATAGTTTTATCAGCTTTGGTCCGTTTTTTCTCCTCGGTTTTACTTATTCCCACACTTGATAAGTTACCTTCGCCAAAAGTAGGACACCCCCCAACACTGTCAAGGTTTCCTTTCAAATCTTGTTGTTGCCTTAGATCAGAGAATTTTGCGCCCTTTGATTTTTCTTCAGTATCCAATGAATCAACCATCCCATCCTGTAGAACTTCCTTACAAATCGCAGTCCTACGAGATCTATTATCTGCAAGGGCTGTCACTTCATCAACTAATAAGTTAGTTTCGCTCTCCAATTCCTTATCGGTTATAACCCTCAAGCTATGACAAACCCTTTGAATAATCATGGACAATGAAGTAAGCATCCTTTTATGCTCTTCACTGTCGATGCAATTCACAGGCAAGAAGAACTCTAGAACATAGTCATCCATACTATTGTAGATGCTTCGGAGGCATATGGCAACTGCACCCTGCAATCCGAACATTCTTGCATGATGAGATAGTGGATAGTCTGTCTTGCTTAAGGAGGTTATGTCGCTTGAGAAGCATGGTTGGTTTGTCATATACGCACCTCCAGCAACACCTTGACCTTTTAACAAGTGATGCTCGGAGCAAGCATCATGGAAAGCGCGGATAGAGGGATCATTAACATAGCAAGCATGCTCCACAGGAGATATGCAGTGTAAGTAATTATCTTCCGAGTGCCGACACCCCTCTTTTCCTTGTTGGATGCATGGGATCCAAGTTTGAGCTAAAGGTAGTTTGTGCATTTCACATGCTGATCTGAATACCTCTCGAATCTCGGGTAGAACAGCCTCATAAGACTTGTGGGATGCCTGCAAAAACAAAACCATGTATTGCAAGGAAATTAAGAATCCGAGCTTACTAAAATCGTCCTCTAAGAGTGTGTTTGGTTGAGATTAATTTTGCCATAAAAGAGATGCCTTAGGTCCAAATAAGCATAATTATACAGAAGAAGGTATTTGATAAAAATATAATCATAATCTTAAAGCTGTTTTTGAGTGAAAATAAGCATAATTTTTTAACCTTCACTTTTGAGAATTCAGATTATCTAATCATTGCATATTATTTGATAATCTGAAAACAGTCTAAGATGATCTTCCATTTACCTTCAAATCCGGAATGCTTGAAAGTTTTGAGCTTCTAAGATCAACAGCCTGCAAAGTTAACAATTTTCCTCCAATCATTAAACTAATCCTAATGAATTTTGATGAGTTTTTCATATTTGTGCTTTTAACCATTCACTTGGAAAGAGAGAATCCAAGGCATATGCAATTATATTGAATTATATACCACCAAAAAAGTCAATCACAAGAGAGAAAACTTAAGATTACCATAAAAAGATGGTTTGTTAACAAGAAAAGAACAGAGGAAGTTTTAAGTTTTGTGGGGTATTGGGGGTGTTAAGGAACAAAAGGGATATAGAAAGTTGAAAAGGAAAGAAAATACAATCATAAGTTCACTGTTCTAAAACCTGAAATTCATAGGTTCAACTATTCTTAGCCTAGTTACATCTACACTTCTGTATTCTGAAAATGATAACATAACAGAAGTTCATGGAAATAAGCAAGGAGAGAAAAACCTCGAGCGCTTTGCAAACACTCTCAAGTTCGGGGCGATAATTGAGCTGTGAGGTAGTCATCACAACCTCAATAACACCCAAGCAAGTCCTGCTCCCTTGCTCAAAAATCGGAAGTGCTAACGTTCCGCGTACTTCATACTCTTGAGCATGGTCAACTCTAGGATACTCATCAATCCTAAAGAGTCTAACATCAGGAGTCCACTCAGGAACCTTCTCCTTAAATACTCTACCAGGCAATCCTGGCACCAACCCCTTTGAACCATCCTCCTCGGTCGAAAAATGATATCTCATCGAGATTTCTCGGTACTTTGCAAGGTTTGTAGACCTGGTTCCGAGGCAGAATTGGTGATCATTAGTTGTAAGAATCTGCTTACCCCCTCTATTAACTGGCACCCAAATTTGTATAAGCATATCTTTGTTCCTATTCAAATCATGGATACACTTGAGTCCCTTCATTAACTTTTCCATTACAGAATAACTTGTTCCTGGATTATTAGGTGTTGGAGCAATCCACCACCTTGTAAACCCTTCAGAAGCACCTTCAAGTGATTGAATTTCAGATTGATTTTGCTTATTGGAACTAACATCAACATTAACTATGTTGTCTTGTGTACTAAAAAGAGCTTCTTGTGATTCATGTTCATTTTCCAAAACATTCCATGAGAATAATGAAGAATCAAATAATGGAAAATCAAATTCCTCAGCAGTGGTTTCCAACCAACACCCATCAAAGAAAAGTTCATTCATGTAATCAAAATCCATTGAGATTGTTCCATCATCCAAAATGGTAGCATCATCACCCATCTACTATTTTCTACAAAAACCAAAACTTTCTCTTATTACAACCACAAAGTTTCAGTGCTGAAACCTTGTCCAATGTCCAAAGTTGTCAATAATGTTAGAAACGAATCTTGCAAAAGTAAATAATAATAAGAAGAAAATACACACAAAAACTGTTGATGATTATGTCACTGATTATATTCTTTGCTTTTTATACTAAAAAACTAATGATGAGAGTCAAAAAAGTGCATAGCATAAGCATAATAAGGTGTGATTACAAAGTGAAACCAAATATTTTTTAACCCCTCCATTGAAGAAATTGGATGAACAATGTAAAAATAAAAAGATTCTTTTTTCTACAAAATACACTGTCACTCAAATACACTTTACAGACAAAAGATACACATAGATATATATATATATATGTATATGTATATGTGTATATATGTGTGTGTGCAAAAATGATTGGAGAAGCTTTGAAATGAAATGATAAAAGTTTGAGTTATAGTTAGAGAAACATAGAGTTTAAGAAGGAAATGAATCTGTTTGTAGGTAGAAAATGGTATTATGGTAAGGTAAAGGGTGAGATGAGGAATACAAATAATGTAAATAGTATCTAAAAGATTCTTCAAGATACCACCTAACCCAACTTGCCTTTTATAATAATAATAATAATAATAATAATAATAATAATAATAATAATAATAATAATAATAATAATAATAATAATAATAATAATAATAATAATAATAATAATAATAATAATAATAATAATAATAATAATAAT
Organism: Lupinus angustifolius; assembly: GCF_001865875.1. NCBI lineage: Eukaryota > Viridiplantae > Streptophyta > Magnoliopsida > Fabales > Fabaceae > Lupinus > Lupinus angustifolius. The sequence continues at coordinate 24,973,006 of NC_032011.1, read as the reverse complement.
AATAATAATAATAATAATAATAATAATAATAATAATAATAATAATAATAATAATAATGTTGCATGAAACCTATTCAACACAACTTGCCATTTAGCATAGGAACTAAAGTCAATCCAACCTGAGCTGAGCTAAGCTTACCACACATCAATCATAAAAATAATAAGCTTCAATGATGATCTCTATTAGGTCGATGTGTTGTACTATTAGGTTATAAATTAATATCTTTTGGGATGTGTGATTGTCTATTCAACAAATTTCATTTTCAAAAATCGAACATTGATCATTTGATCATTCTAAGAAAGTAAGGATCTAATAAAATATTATATCACTTGATCAACTTGTTGTTAGTTTAGATATGGGAGCAAAATGAATCAAACTTTTATAAAAACTTTGATCCCTCCAAAATTTATATTTACTAATTTGATAATTGAATATCTAAAATATTCTTTGGTACATTTGAGTGCTACATTGAATTTTACCTTTTAGGATAAGATTAATATACAGAGAAATTTATAAGGAAGAATTGAATATTAACTCAAACTTTTAACTTCATGACTATGGGATTCAATGGGTGGATATAGATTAAATACAGATTAATCAAAGAGTAGTGTTGTTTTCAGGAGTTAGTCTTTTCTGCTGTTTATTTTTTAACTTTACATGTACTACAAAATGTAGTTTTATTTTTATAATTAAGATTTGACAATTTTCCTTTTTAAAATATGTCAACTTGTGATGTCATCAATTACTCATTCCAAATTTTGGTATATAAAATGGTACTTGCCGCTTGCTTTTACCATTGAATATCTTGAATTAAGAAAGGTTCAAAATTAGCCAAGTCCACTAGAATCTTGGTTTAATTTTGTTTGGGTTATAAGAATTTAATCAACTTTCAAACTCAATTTTTATAAGAGTTATATATGATATAGTCCTCATAACTCCAACGAGTTGAATCGAAATCTTCTATATTAACTCAATAATATTTTGTCCAATATTTAAATGTATTAGTATGTCAATTAATAAGAAATAAAATGAGATGTTTTATTTATTATTATGCAAAACATAAAAAAAATTTGGTATAGAAGATTTAGGATCTTATCTTGAATACAATAAGATTTTGCCTAGTAATAAATAACATACCTGATTTGATTTTTCATTAATTATCATGCTAGTATATTTAGGTATTTAACAAAACATGATTAAATTAGTATATAGAGGCATAAAATATTTTTAGTATAGAGAATTTGGATTATGTGTTTAGTTTGTAGTATACGGCATTCTAAGGTAGATTACTTGTTTCCAAGTATTTGTACAATCTTGCCTTTGTAGTACATGGGACTAATCATGATGTGTGATGAAATCAATATTTAAAATATTGCAAAACTTGTAATTTGTACTTTCGAGCCTAATATGATTGAATCTAGATTAAATTATAACATTGATTAATTAAGTACAATAACTTTATCATCATAATTAATAGTTTAAATTAATATACATAAGATAAAATGTGTATGAGTATAACCATTGAAATATAAAGAAAAAATTTTATGTACTATAAAAAAATACATAATTATTATATTATATATCATTCATATTTAATTATTATTAACTTTTAAATATAAATAATAAAATACATTGTCCATAAATCCTTAAACTGACTATACATAAATATTATTATACTTAAAATATATTATACAATATTTGGAATAAAATAGAGGGCACGCAAATCTGGGACAGATCGATGAAAATTAATATTGATTTGTATGATCTGAGCATAGGTCACGTTGCTATATAGAATATATTTGATTTCAGTTTGGTGGAGGCAATGGTGACATCATAAATTTGTGTATTTTAGTTAGCACCGAACCGAATAGTAGCGGTGGCTTTATCTTCATAAACTATTTTTTTTACGAAGATTGTTGCTTTAGCATTTAAGAGCTACAAAATAAAATAAAAAGAGTATAAAATCTATGTAAAGATTTATGCACATGCACTTTAATATCTACCATTCATTTTGATTACTTTTTTTGATAAGTCAACAATAATTAAATATTAATGATAGATGATACAATGACAGTGTATAGAATGTACATCTTTTTCTCAAATAAAGACAATTATCTAAAAATTTGCTTGGATTTCATTTATTTATTAATACATTAACCTTAGAAATACAGAGGGTATGTTCTTTATCTTATTTAAGGAATGAGAACCTTTTATACAGATATTAACCTAAATTTTTGAAATAGATGCCTATGCGGCATAGGACTGTGGGTCATGAAAAAGGTTGTGTTAAGCATTTGGCAAGTTGGAAAAACGGGAGCATTGCAAAAAGGAGAAAAACTTCTACATAGACGAAACTATGTAAAAACAATTAATAAGATCATAACAACACATTAATATTTTAATTTTAAATAATAGCATCAAAAATCATAAAATATATCTGTCTCATCATAATATGATATATTAGGAGCATATTCATCCAAGTTTTTCTGTGCAAATAGTTGTAACTAGTCGGTGACGCCAAAATTGTCATTATTGTCACTAATTTTCCTCTTTTTATTGTATTGTTTTGTCGATGGGATAATTACACCAACCGTATAATACTGATTCTTGATTACTAAAATATTGGTCAACCTGCAGATCAATTTTTTCTTCATATGATGACATTTACATTGCTTTCTTCATTTAATGTTTGTTGTTTTCTTCGTTTAAAAAATAAATACGGTAACATATACATTGCTTTGTAATACTCAATATAATAAAGTTTAAGAGAAAAAGATGTTACCAACTTTTAATTACTCCTACTCTTTATAACTTCGCTAAAAAAATGGTCTCTAACAACAAATTTCCACATTACCACTAAAGAGGAAAATTATAGTTCCTCAATTCCTTGATAATGTAAAACAATTAAATATTTAAAGGAGTATGGTGAAAAATGAATTTATTTGGGGGATTGAATATAAAATTAATTGGTAAACATTAGAAGAAGAAAATTACTTCATCAAATGTATAAAATACCTCATCATAAGACTAAAGAAAGTCCATAGAATATAGCTTATAAGCGGAACAAGAGAGGGTAATAAAAACCAAGCACTTAACACCAGATTAAAATATTAGAGGCGATGAAAATAAATATGGCATTGGATCCATCCACAAAGAGTAACCTATGCAAGTCTTAATAAGCAATTTCTATTTGAATTTCTCTCTCAGAAACAGATTAGCCTTCCCCAACACACTTAGACATTTTTTTAAATGGGAACCAAAAGACCTACACATTAAGTCCAACATGAAGGGCATAGATACTATATGAATGGTTGTTACTGATCACCTCCGAACAGGTGGTGCACCCCTTCCAGGTGGAGCTCCACGGCCAGCGGCTTGAGCCTACACAAACAACATTTGCAGTTACACCACATACATCATTTTCAAGGCTAGTTTGCCTAGAACTATGAATTAATAAACTAAGATAATAGAGAGAGAGAAAATACCTTTGCTCGCATTGCAACTGCTCTGCCCCTGCCAACACCGAGTGATGCGCCCTTGCCCTTTAAGAGATTAAGAAGAGCATAAATTACAAAAGCACACACAGAAAACAAATATGTAGTACTCGATCACTTGAAAAATAACAAGATACCTTGACTCTAGCATCCAAACGCTTAAACATTGGAGCATTCTTCAACATGTCAGGGATTACCATAAACCTGCAAAAATTCTTATGTCATTTCAAAGCACTGACCTTACAGGAAATATACAATCTTATTTGGAATATAAAAAATATGAAGTTAATGAGTAACATGATCCATGCCTGACTTTGCTCCCTCGAATGAATACATGCTCAAGCTGTGATGTTTTTCCATCCTGACAAAGATTAAGCCAACCCCAGCAAGTAAGGTAAGTAGTGTGCATTTTAACAAAGTAAATTTAAATTGGAGATATAAACACCTCCACAACATCATAAAATTAACAAGTGTACTTCCACAGTTTCTTCATATACCCACTATCCAGTCCACATAAAATATAGAGGAACATGGAAAAGCAACAAGAATACAAAACCAATGTTAATAACCATAAGGACTGTTCCCAATTAATCATATGTCAGTTATAGAGACCCACAAATCTCCATTCTGCACAAGTCCTCTCTCAACTTCAAAAAAATCAATAACTAAGATCTGAGGCCATCAATGCAAGTTACAGGTTGGCTAGTGTTGAATAACAAAACTGCACCATGAATCCATGAGCTATAGTAAATAGCAGCAGTGGAACTCAAATCAAACTGATGGGGTCAATAATGCTCTGAACAAATAGTTCTCCGAGCAGGCATGCTATTGAAAAGTCACTTCAAAACTCTAACTTTTATTCAGAATGATGAGAATGGGATTGAAGGACTTGCATTTTTCCTCATGTTAAAATAATGCCGAGGAAAATTGGTACAGGTTCTTTCACAGTAAGTCTAATCTTTGAAGCAACAATAGAAGTTATTTGGTTCTTGGATATTCTGGTGTGGAAAACTCAACAATGCAGCATATGTATATCTGTGATGACACAGGGAAAAACAGGCTGTTCTGTATGTCATCTCTTCCCTAAGGTGCAACAATACCTTACCTTCTCTTACGCCACTCACGTTAATAGGAAAATTCTTGTCAGTTATGTGTCATTTATTTATGGTGGCAAATATTATTTGATTCCCTGGCTCAACTCTGATGAAACATAAAGGAAAAACTTGTGTAACCCGAGAACACTTCTTTTTTGCTACCAATATTACTGAATTTGGTTCTCAAATTAAACTTTGCCAAATTATATAGCCAAACTATTTATCACTTAGCACAAGTGTTTCTTGGCATGGGGAATGGGTGTACAACTTTAACCTTTCCCCCATCAGGAGTTACGACCTACTTTCACATGGATTTCCTAACTAGTCAACCATGATTAAACTTAATAGAGGACTTCAATTGTAGCTGAATCGGTTTAAGACGCACTAAACCTAAAGTACCTAACAATAAAAAAATATCTCTGATTTCATCAAACTCAACTTCAAAACCATGCAGATTAATATTTTGGAGTATGATACAAAGAAACAGCACGATAAAATAACAAAAATGGGAAAAGGGTAAGTACCTTCGCAGTGTAGGTAATGCTCTCAAGTTGACAGTTCCAGTTGTCCTCGCACTCGATCATGCTGCCTCTGTAGAGCTCTCCACTCTTAAGCTCCACCGTCACCACGTGACCCGAGGCCTCATGGAGTAGCTTCACTGGTATTCCCAAGCTCCTGCTCATGTTTCTTCTTCCTCTAACTCTTTGTAAACCCTAATCCACCAAATACCCTTTCTCAATCAACTCTATTTAAACCCAAACAACAACAAATCAAATCAAATCAAATATACCCCATCTTGGTCAGTGCCCACTACCCGAACCCGAAATTAACCGATCCACCTACTTGGATTAAGACTTGGTTGTTGTTGTTATAATATTCAACTAAATAATATTACTTATTTAATTAAATTTAGTCACTAATTTAAAAGCAAGTCTATTTTTTGTTGTTGAAAATACACAAATATTTCTACGGTATCACATTGGATATTTAACAATGAAGAAGTGAGAAAAACTAAAGCCCTTGAAAACCCTAAATCCCATAAACCCTGAATCCCATAAAACCCTAAATCCTTGAGAGTATTCAGCATGAAATTGTAGAATGCAATGAAGAACAGAAAATAATGAAAAAATAAACATACAGAACACTGTAACAGAATGGGTTACTAAACGAAGAACACACGAAAAGTAAAAAAATAACATCGCACACAGAACAAAAGCAGAAAACGTGAAAATCAGAATAGAGAGAAATTGAATAAGGAAGTAATGGGTTACTTAGTTGAGAGTTGAAAGCACGTAGAAATTTCAGATATAGTGATTTGCGACTTTGAATTACGTTGGTGTTTTGTTTTCTTCTCTTCGTCAAAACCCTCTCGAACTCAATTTATGGTGTAAGAATAGTGTGACCCACTTCATGATCCATTAACCCGTTTTTTACCCGGCCCATTCAAATAAAACCCGTTTAAGTATTCGTGGGCTGAAGCATTGGATTGGGTAAATAATCCAAGACTCTAATTACAATCGATTTTTTGTCTTATGAATTTTTGAATTTTTTTTACTACTAAATATATTTTCTCACCTTTTTGAGTAATGAACTAATACATATTGTGTGTGTTGCTCCTTTCAATAAGTGTCGCTCCAAGAAATCAAACATTTGACCTTCTGATTATCTTGAGGATCTGGTTGGGTCTTGCACTACTAAACCAACACCCTTGTTGGTATTGAATATTTGAATTGGATTCTTTTTTTTTTTGGTACTACGGAGTGTAACTTTCACTCTATGGGAGGAGCTAGTTCCATTTGGGTGTATGGTTATCCATTTCAACAAATGTAACTCCCAAAAATTAAATCTTATTTTTTTAGTCTTTCCATAGATTTAATATGACCATACATTACTAGTTTAATTTAATCAAACCAAAATGTATAACATTTGGTTCAGCTATTAGAATTACATTTCCACATCTTATCCAACTTGGACTCTTATATTTTAGAAATTACATTAGATTGTTAACATGATATTCATATTCTCTAAATTCCTTATGTTTATGATATGGCTTGAAGAGTAACTAGTCTTTAATATTTTATACTCAATACTTGAAAAATTGAGTATTTTGGGATTAGCAGGTTTTTGGATCAACGAATGTGATTCAATGTAAATTTTGGAGAAATGTTTGCCCTGTCAAATTATGCATTTAGTGATGTAAAAAAAAGGTGTATATATTTGTAGTCCTGTGGCTGGGTTTTGCATACTATCTTGAACTATCTCAATAAAATTTTGTTTGCCCCATAGATAAAACTTATTCGTATATTAGATAAATAGATATCACCAACAAGTAGATTTGGTACATCATGCCCATGTAGTGTTTACATCCGAGGGCTAGCAATGAATCGAACCAACTCATTATTCGTTAGAAACTTGATTCATTATTTAGTTAGATAAATTTGGCTCATGAATCAAATGAGCTGAACTTCAGCTAGAAATTGAGCTCAATAAATAAACGAGTCGAACTTGAGTTGGATATAATTCGACTCGATATATATCTGAATAAAAAAACTGTCTCCACTTTTACATTACTGAAGTAATTCACAAGTTATCCATCCATTTGTACTACATCCTTTGATATCTAGATTCTGAAATAGAAATTCATACCAAACACTTATGCTTCATTCTATCAAAAGTAACAAAATAACATTCAACTTGAAGCTAAAGAGAGAACAGGATTTAACCAAAACATCAAATTAAATCAAGTTCTCCCAAATCAAACAGAAAAAAGTAAAGAAAATCCTAAAGGTTCCAACTCAATTTCTCCCTACTCTTGCACCAATCTTCCTTTTGTCACCAAGAACAGATGATGCAGCAGGAAGAGGAGGCTTCTTATTTTCCTTGGACCTACTTCTAAGCATATATCTTGGAGTTTCAGCCACACTTTCCATCTCCATTGAATAAGCAGCAGAAACTGATTTTCTAATAGTTCCAAATTTTCTTGCACTACCCTTTTTTGCAGACTCAAAATTAACACCAAGACCAATACCATGAGCATTAGCTGGTTTTACTTCATCAACTATCACTCCCTTCTTCCTTTTGAGCCTTTCATTCCTTCTAGCAGAGTATTCATCATAAAACCTCCCTCTCTGAAACACACCCCCTGCTTCCACATTAGCAGCATTAGCTTTTTCTGCATCTGCTTTACTGAATTCATCTCGAACCATCTTCGCGAGAGCACTTAACTCGCATGAGATGGTTCGGTATTCGGGACGCAGTGCAGAAGGCTCCTCAACTTCCATAGACCTAGTAGGCTGTTTTTGATACTTGGCTAAGGAACCTGTTTCAAATATCACAAATTGAGTTGAGAACCTATAGATAGCCCTTTCCGCGATATAACTCTCAATGAAAGACACCAATTGTTAGAATGCAAATATTACAATCTATCAAGAATACTAGAATTAATCTACTTCTAAGAAAATAGATATATAAAATAAACACTAAATTCTTCATTTTTCATGGATTGATTCATGTAAGAACAATATACTGTTTAAAGAGGTAAAGAAATCTTAAGATAATGATGACCATACAAATGTGATCATCTAATACTAGAAGAACATTCTAGAAATATTAAATACAATTTATTTAATTAAATCTAAATAACTAACTATAATATTCTATCGTATCTCCTTCTAATAAACTCCATAACAAACATCATAGCATTAGCATGCACCCTATCCGACTCACACTGATCACCTAATTTTATCCGGCCTAATTTTACATCATCCTACATCGCAGAGCCAGTATTTAACTGAAAATCGGGTCGAAACAGTCACCTCACAAAATAAGTTTATATTAAGTGGACGAAATCCAAAATCAATTTTACAAAACCGAATCCATTCAAAATTAAAACTTTAAGATTCATAATGAAATGTAAATGATTTAATGATCGGTGAGGATGAAAATGGTATAAACCTGTGGGAGTTTGAAGAGGAGTGGAAGAATGAAGATCGCGGCGAGGACGAAGACGGCGTGGAGAAGTTGGAAGCGGTGGTTTTCGAATACTTGATTTCATCTTTGGTATCGCTGAATACATTGAGAGAAAGAGAGAGAGAAAAATCAAAACTTTTTAGGTTTTGTTATATAACTGTTGTTGCTGCTTCTTCCCCTTTTTATTTGAACAAGAAGAAGAGCGTTTTCAATTGCAACGGTCATATTTTAGATCCAACGGTGGATAATGCGTCATCGTGGGAAGATTTTCCTTTCATTTTATTGACATTGACATTGTACCTGCTATACTTTAATTCAAATTAATAATAAGAATAATATATTTCTTTGTTGGGTTCTTTTTGTTGCTTCTCTTGTTTATGGAATCTTTGTATTTGAAGCTAGTTTTGCTATTCATTTTTCTCTTAGGTCAAGTCACTATAAATTAGTTAAGGCTTAATTCTAATAAAAATAATATTAAACAATTTTTTTAATAAACACTTGCTAATAATATACTTTTAGGGGAAAAAATTAGCATTGTTATTCTATTTTTAAACCATAATAAAATATTTGTCACAATTTGCTAAAAATATTATTCACTATTTATATTTAAATGATAATAAAATCACATTCAACCCATAGAGAAGCAAAAATAAAACCGAAACTGCAAAAATTGAATGTGTTTGAATTTATTGGATTTTTTTATTAAAGACCGATCGGTCCGGTTTTCGAATTCACCTCTTGCATCCGAATCGATCCAGACCAGACCGAAGTTGTGTAAGTATGTAATCCTTACACTTAACCTATGTCCAACTCCTAATTTGTTCTTTGATGCCTAAATTGTTTAAGTATTATCTTGTGTTTGTTGTTGTTAATACTAATGATGCTATTATCGTTGCTGTTTACTTAATGTCATTGTTTACTTTATTGATATTGTCTTGCTGTTTATTGATGTTGTTTACTTTTAATGTTGTTGGGCACTTTTTAAATGTTGTTTTGATGTTGTTGACATAGTTATTAAAACCGTTTCGTACCGGCCGGTTCAACCGGAAAACCGGTGAACCGGGCCCCTAACCGGTACGGTACAGGTGTTGAACCGGCCAAGTATCAAAACCGGTCAAAACCGGTCAAAACCGGTGAACCGGCCGGTATTTTACTAAACCGGCCGGTTTATACACATATTTTTTTTTTTATAAAAAAAACTTAAAAACTTAAAAATCAATTACAATGTGACCCATCTTTCCAACTCTTCTTCAACCCTTTTCAAGGCACATACTTCCAAGACATACTTAGATTACATCTTTTGGTTTCGTAACATTCGTGTGTAATCTCAGTGACATTTGTGTAATCTTTGAGTACTATCTGAAGATAGGATTTGGTAGAAAATTATAATATTCATATGAGACAACTTTGACTCTTTGGTGTTAAATATGAAAACTCCAAATTTATTTGTTTTGTAGAGTGAGTTGTGAACTTATGTCATTTAT